>NC_092343.1:183033333-183336666 GCF_046630445.1 Rutidosis leptorrhynchoides | reverse complement strand
CCCGAATTAAAACACCCTCGAATATACTTTATTATTATTACCTTAAATTAAAATTATAATTATAATTACAAATTTAATTTTAAATTACAGAAGAAAATAAAGTGTGAAGAATATCATCGAACAAACTGGCCTTTTTATAGTACTTTTCTATTTACTGTAGCTCATGCGATCGCATGAGTTTTCTGTGTTTTTGTCATGCGATCGCATGGCCGCCTTATCCGTTTTTGTTTGCTAGTTCGTCGACATCAAATAGTGCTTTACTGTAGCAAGTAGTGCACTGTAGCAAGTAGTGCACTGTAGCAAGTAGTGTTTACTGTAGCAAATAGTGTTTTACTGTAGCAAAGTCGTTTCACTGTAGCTACTGCAGCAAGTCATTTTTACTGTAGCAAATAGTGTTTTAATGTAGCAAAGTCGTTTTTACTGTAGCAAATAGTGTTTTACTGTAGCAAAGTCATTTTTACTGTAGCAAATAGTGTTTTACTTGTACATCTTATAATATATATATATATATATATATATATATATATATATATATATATATATATATATATATATATATATACCGGTTTACATAATATTAAATCACTATAGAGAATTGGTTTAAATTAGTCGAAATTTTCCGGGTCATTACAACACCCTTCATAAGATATTTCACTGACGGTACTCTCCCAGAAGACAAGCTGCAGGCCCGCAGGATACGAATGCGGGCACCAATGTATTATTTCAAAAATGGCATTTTATACAGCAAATCATTCACGGAGCCCTACTTACGATGCGTTGGCCCGACACAGGCCAAAGAAATAATACGTGAAATGCACGAAGGAGCTTGTTCAACACATTACGGCTATCGCACGATAGTTAGCAGAATCAAGAGAATGGGTTACTTCTGGCCACATATGTACAGGGATACGTATGACCTAATCATCAACTGTGAAGCATGTCAAATACACGCTCCCGTCAATAGATCGCCTCGCCAAAACATGATTCCGATACATGCTGCTTGGCCATACTGTAAGTGGGTGATATGGTCGAAACGGACGGTTTTTTTATTCGCGCGGTGTCGACAGGCCGCGGCTCGCCAGGATCAGCCACTCGTGGGAGGAAGGTACTGTTTTAAATTTATATTTAGTGGGGCCTAAATCTTACTACTCCTTATAAGTAAGGGAAGTATGACCTAAGGTCGTATTTTTGAGATATCAGTAGAATCGAACTTATATTTAAGCCTAAGATAGTTAGGGAGTAGTGAATATTTGTTTTTGGGATTTTCTAATTTATAAGATAGATAAAGTAAATGCGATAAAATTTGTAATTCAGATAAGGTTAAAGTGAGTGCATACTATGACTTCATCAGTTATTCTGCCGAGATTATGGAATGTTGGCTCATGAATAGGCAGAGGCCTTGTATTCATTACACTGGTCCTAAACGTCCCTGTCATAAGACATGTCACTGGGTACTGCATTAGGCTTTAAGATTCTTGAATAGACAGCAACGTCCCTTACCCCCGATGCCCGTGCAGTCTGACTACAGGCATACACGTTCAGACGACTCATCTAATTGAGCGACTCGGTTGGGTGACGTATTAACATTCCAAAATGGTCTAAACTTTCTTAAGCATAATAGAATACATGGTTTACCATATCCGAGAGACGTGATGTGTTTCAATGCTTTCGCTAATGATTGGTAAAAGATAGTTAGGCCCTTAAAAAGAGTTCAACCATAAAGAACACCATGGCCAAGTCAAGCTGACTTCCATAAACAAGTTCGGTTATCCTAACGGTCCAATCCTTTATGTGTCTAAACAAACATTTCCTTAATTAACTAAGAATCCCTCAAGCGGGGTGCAATGCTTGAGACCGCGTTATGGTGCAGTGTACTGGTCAACACTAACCGGGTTCCATGGCCTTACTTAGCAGAGGTACAGCTTACAACAACCGCTGTGCTTCAGCGTGCACGTATGAAGTTTATATGCTTGGTGACTACACTATCATGGTCTAAGACTGACAATGTACTAAGGGTCTAGTCAGGTGTTTCACTACAAAAGAGTCCTCAGTCGGAATCTAAAGCTCGATAGACTTACTACAATCGGTGTGCCTCGGTCAATCTTACATTGTATCCGATAGACTTCTCTTACCAAGGAGTGACACAGATAGTGTACTCTGAATCGGGGTTCGCGACTTCCCAATAACATAGCCTATAACTACGTTCTATTAGTTGGAAAAGAGATTGAGTTTAAAGCATAATCGAAAAGCATCTCGAAAGCATACACAGACCATAATATTATTTCGGCATTATAACTGCTTACATCATAGCATACACTAAATATAACTACTCGCTAATCATGGCAACAATATCATAAAACATTATATAAGATAAAGGATAGAAGTACCAGTAGATTAAATGAGTTCCGAATACAAAAGTGACAACTTCAAGACTCCAGACAGCTCCTAATACAATCTTCAGTGTTCTTCTCCGGGTACTAGGTTTCCCGCACAGAGTCGAAGGCCTTGAGAGTATGACTAATATTGTACAAGAGAGAGAAAGAAGTGAATTGAAGTGTGTGTTGGAATGAATGACAAAGACCCTTTAAATAGACTAGAAATTTGCCAAAATACGATCGACTGGCCATATGACAGGCCGTATGGTGGCCCGTATTTGGCAGGCCATATGGCTGGCAGCCCGTTTCTTGGGGGCGTTTGCTGGGCTATGTGGCAGGCCGTACCCCATACTGGCAGGCCATATGGCAGGCCGTATGGTGGGCCGTTTCTGGTGCTGGTCAGCCTTGATTCCCTGGATCGTAACTTGATTTCTTGTCTTTCGCCGTTTTTGCTCTAGAATTTTCGTTTTAGCTCCGATTCTCTTGATTCTTGGCACCACCTTCGTAATTACTTGTTCTTCAATTCTAACCGACGAAGTGAGTATTTTGCTGACAAAGTTCGAATCTTTCTTGTTTTTGGCCCTTAATACCGGGTGAAAACGTGACTTTTTAGCCGATATCAAATATCCCACACTTAGACTTTGCTTGTCCTCAAGCAAACTCTCATTCTTAAGAATCTTTTCGGTGTTTCTTTTCTAATAGCCTAAGCGGTTTGCTTTTATTATAAGAGGAAAAATATAAGGTGAGTTATCTATGTTAGGATTGAAATTATCTCTGCAAGCATGCGAGGAGGTTACATAACATAGGCTAGCTTTCACGGGTCGCTCAAATCACTCAAGTGTTTAGGGTTCCCTATGGATCTAAGAAATGAATTCACTCATAGCTAGTCATGCTGCACTCATCGTCATAGGCTTGATAAAGACTCAAATCCTTGCTGCTAATGCGAGAACGGTAGTAATCTCAGCTTTATAGGTCATTTGTCAATGATGGAAAAGGAATTTTGGAGTGGTAGTGAAGTTGTATTAGATAAAAGGGTAATGTAGTCTTTATATAGACTTTTATTCGGATAAATAGGAGTGCTGAAGTATTTTGAGAAGCACTTTTGAACTTTTATTCATTCGATAATCATTTTCGGTTGAGTTCTGTGACGATCGCTCCAAATCCACTTTGGACGAATACATCATTCATTGATTTCATAGTGAGGTTTTGACCTCTATATGATACGTTTTGTAAACATTGCATTCTTTTAAAAAGGCACACCATAAATGAATATATAAATCCAAGGTTTTCGACGTCTGATGATTTCTACGTATAGACAATTACCGTATATAATAGTTTACAATACTACATCCGTTGACAATGCAGTCAAAATAAGATACACGGTGATGATTTTGTGAATGCAAAGTTTTCTTGAATAAAGCATGTATGACTCCATGCACATAGCTTGTATAATGTATAAGCGAAAAGCGGAAGACTTCTAGAAACCTGAGAATAAACATGCTTAAAAGTGTCAACACAAAGGTTGGTGAGTTCATAGTTTTAATGTTGCACATAAATCATATGTAAAGGTGGATCACAAGATTTCAGTTGTTTCTTCCAGAAACATTTATCAAATGATTCTACGTAACAGAGCACCCTGGTAACTAAACTTAACGTATATATAATTTGTACCCTTTGTATAATCATCTTAATAATACACGCAAACCAACGTGTACGCTTCTCAAATAGCATACGTCCGTTAAAAGGCTAGTGCTCTAGCTCGGACGGGGATATCAAGCCCTATGGATCCATATATAACTACTCGCGCCCACCAGTTCTTATAACCGGCAGTTACTAGTTACCAAAGCTAAGGGATTTTCGGTTCAAACTCGGTGTAGAATTTAGTATGTACTTGTATCCATTGCGTTTAAAATAAATTGCATGTATTCTCAGCCCAAAAATATATATTGCAAAAGCATTTAAAAAGGGAGCAAATGAAACTCACCTTAGCGGCACATAAGGTCATTTACCAAAAAGTGACCGAAACTCGGAATGCAAAATTAACCGTAGATCTTAACCTATAGAACATATGTTGACCAATACATGTCTAATAAGCTAGGTTAGGTCATAGTGTATCACAATCCTAATGCTCGAGATTGACATACAAAAGTTATCAAAAGTCATTTCAAAAAGTCAACCTGACCCATTATGATCTTTTAAAATCTATACTATAGTTTGAATGATCTTGGTAATTGAAAATAGTTTAACATTTCACATGGTTTCCCAATTCTTGAATAATTAGACTATAGTTTTATAAAGCTTTAAAATATGATAAAACAGTCAATTTTGATAATTGTTCAACAAATCGAGACGTGCCTTATATAGAAATTCATTTACTCGATTAGTAATATTTGAAAATCCAAATTATCAATCTTATAAACAAGTTGTTTAAATATCAATTGTAGATTCAAAAGCAATTTCAATTAATGTTAATCATAATTCAATTGTCCATATCTTTTAATTCGTTCATCGAAATTACGCGATCTCTAAATGAAAAGTTAATGATTTTTCGCCAGCTTTCCAAAAACATGCATATCATATACCTTATACCAGTAATATATGTATTAAATTCGTGATCTATTATAAACTATTTAACGACAAAATTAATCGTACTAGCATGCATAATCCTATATACTCTAGCACTAGTCAGGGATACACTATTAATATGTAATAGATAAGATATAAATGCTTACGTATCAATATTGTGATTCAATATTGTAGGAAAGTACGTAGACGCAACGGAGATGATAAATACTAGTTTGACTCACGAGCAAAACACTTGAACAATACTCAAAACCTCCTTAGTAATAACCCATAGTTTGCTTAGCTCTATCCCGCATGAAAACCCATTTTGAAAATGACACCCTCATGACCTCGTCGTAGTATTTTAAGTGATATAATTAGTAATAATAATAATACTACTAATAATAATAAAATAAATAATAATAATAATCTTAATAATAATAATATTAATAATAATAATATTAATAATATTAATATAAATAATAAATAATAATAATATTAGAGGGAGTAGTATATGTGAAATTTAAACTCGAGCAGAAACTGGCCTTTTATAGGCAACTTTTTGGAATCTGATGCCCATGCGATCGCATGGGTCTTTAGTGTATTTTCCATGCGATCGCATGGCCGCTTGATCCAGCTCAAAATGTTTTTGTTTTCTTGTTTGTCGACATATTATTATATAATATATATAATATATATAATTTAAATAATTAATTATATATTATATTAAATTCATGTGCATAGTTGACTTGTAATTTTCGTTCCGATGACTCGTACGTTGTCACTCGACTTATATCCCGGTTCCGGTTTCTCGAACGCATTTTCGTACGCTTAGAAAACTCGCAATTTACGTTTTGTGACTCGTACCTTTGTCAAAATATAGTCTTAAATTATCAATAAACTATATCATTCAAAGTGTATCTTAAACTTTCGAGTGTTTTGGTCATTTACTTCTATAAATCATTGTCTCGCTATTTGTTAATATATATATAATAACAAATCGTTTTATGACCAAGTTAATATATATTTTCAACATTCATAAACACGTTTTAAATATACTTCGCAAGTTATTCATATAATTAATATTCTAACTTATCATATATATTCAAATAAATATTTCTACCAATAAGTTTAATGTACGGTATCAAACAATTAATACATTGTTACGTTTTCAAGTTATAGTATATATATGTATCTATATACATATAATTGTTCGCGAATCGTCAAGAATAACCGAAAGGTATTTGAATATATGAAAGTAGTTCAAAAATTTTGAGATTCAGTTTTACAGACTTTACTTATCGTGTCGTAAATGTTAATCATACAAAGATTAAGTTTAAATTTGGTCAGAAATTTCCGGGTCATCACAGTACCTACCCGTTAAAGAAATTTCGTCCCGAAATTTGAGTGAGGTCGTCATGACTAACAATAAAAATGTTTTCATGACGTATATGTGTTGATAAATAGAGTTTTATCACCGTTAAATAATATGGATAAAACAATCCGATTATTTGAAGCGTATGAGAGAAGTTATCGTAAAAGAGTGAAATGAAGAATAGAGATTCGTCTTAACTCTTGACATATTAACGATTGATTTCCATAATTTAAGGAATAGAAAATCTTCATAATCTAAATAAGATTTGATTCTTCGGAAATTAAGGAGATTAAGATCTTCTTTAATTAAATGTGTAATCTTCCTCGATTGCTATGTCTGATATTTTATTATAAATTGACCTCTTCCGTTTCATTTATTTTCACCACTCCTATAAGCTTCTTCCTTATTTCATACTTCCTAATAGATTTTGAAAATGCTTAATCCAGTTCTGATTCTTGATATTTTCTTGGCTATCGTATCCTTCATTCTTCTTTTTCATCTGCCACCAGAGGAGGTTATTTTCTTCTACTATTACCTTGGGGTTATAGTGTTTTTCATTCTCCCGTGTCTTTATATTGCTATACGCATTGATATACACGGTTTGTAATTTCGGGGTTTTTATCGAGCCTTTTATTCTCCATTGTATTTCGGAGCTTCATGCTTTTATTTTTCCTTCCTGACTTCAAGTCAAGCGAATAATGGTCCAGAATTCGTAGGTATGGAGTTTTAGATGAACATAGTTAATGTTCTAAGAAGGTAATCGTAATGGCACGATCTTGATTTGTCAAATTACTAGAATATCCGGAAAGATAGAACTATCATGAAGATATGTTCTTAATATGTTTGGAGATTGGGTAGAATGTAAGAGTCGTGTAACATGGCACATGATGACGGTATGATATGTGAACCTTTATCACGTTCCATTAGAAACTCGGCATGACTTACTGTAATATAATCACGTTGATCAAGTGTCATTATAATATACTAACTCATGCATCAATTCCCAACATTACTTCAAACATCCATTTTTTTTGAATTTTTCAGATTTTTGAAACTAAAATAGTTTCTTTCATGATGTAATACAGATAGCGCAAAGAGATAAATGATTTTAGATAAGAAAAGTTGTGAAAATATCTTCAGGAATATCAAAGATATTTATAATGAAAGATACGATGATATCTTAGAATTTCTATTATTGAAGGATAATGAAGAAGACTTGTTCATAAAGGTTTAGAGTCCGAAGCAAGCTATTCGTTAATGGCTTCAGCAAATACTGAATCATTTGGATTCTTTGAAGGAAGGTTTAGTCTTTGTGATTTATCCACAGTCTCCTTCATACTTTGCTCAATCCGTTTTTCAGTACCAAAATTTTTCTGAGCTTTACCAACACACCATTCTTTATCATCAAACTTTTGACTATTAAAGTCGTTTACAGTTTTTGATGCTTCATCAGCTTTTTCAGCATTCAGAGTATTGATTCGTAGACTGGTTGCTTTTCAGGATTTCAGAATGAAAGCTCATAATTCTAAGAGATGAATGTTATATGTATACATATGATGTTCTATTACAGTTTTGAATTCAAAGTATGACATTTGAAAGGTGATGTTATGCGAGGTGTATATGAAATAGCTTTATTTTTACTAGGAAATACTATTAAATACGATACAATTTTACACAAGATATTTATTTATTTATAGAATGGATATACTAAAACCTTGCTACAACACTTATAGGCAGTGTACCTAATCGTACAGTAGTGTAGTTTTTAGTAAGTCCGATTCGTTCCACATGGAATCTTTGAAACAAAGCTTAACGCTATATTAGTTTTAATTTATAAAAATATAAATATATATAAGTAATATTATTATTATAAAAAGGGGGTTTTTTTACCGTTTAATGACCGGTTTGTCGATTTTTAAAACTTTAGTCGCAGTTAAAACCTAATGTAAAATATTAAATAAATAAAAGACTTAATTTAAAGCGTAAAGTAAATAACGATAATGAAATTGCAATAAATAAAAGTGCGATGAAATAAAATTGCGATAATTAAAAAGTGCGATAATTAAAAGTGCAATTAAATACAATGACAATAAATAAAAGTGCGATAATTAGAAGTGCAATTTAATATGAAAATAAAGGAATTATGCTTATTTAAACTTCCGTAATCATGATGTTTGACGTGTTGATTTTTAGTTTATTCCCGTGGGTTAATTGTCCTTTGTCCTGGATTATTTAATATGTCCGTATGGTTTTTGTCCATAACAGTCCATCAGTCATAAATATAAAGTGCGAGTGTCCTCGTCAAATTATCCTTATACCCGAAGTCAAATATTCCAACTAATTGGGGACTTAAACTGTAACAAGGTTTTAATACTTTGTTTAATAATTACACCAGGTTATCGACTGTGTGTAACCCAAGGTTTTAATACTTTGTTATCAATTATGCCAAGTGTCCTTGTACATAATTTCACCCCTGTTTTAATAATTCCATAGACTATTAATCCATTCCCGTGTCCGGTTAAATGAACGATTATTCGTACATATAAATATCCCGCCCATCGTGTCCGATCGAGTGTATATGGTTATTTATAGGTACGTTCAATTGTAAATCTTTACATTAAAATTAACAAACTATCATTTAGTTAAACAAATATAAAGCCCACTAATAGCCCATAGTCTAATTTCCACAAGTGTCATTCTTTTGTCCAAACCCCAATTATGGTACAAAGCCCAATTACCCAATTTTAGTATTTTTAGCCCAACATCATGATTACTTCAGCTTAAATAAGCATAATAATAATTTAGCTACGAGACATTAAATTAAAAAGGTTGAACATAACTTACAATGATTAAAAATAGCGTAGCATTACACGGACGGAATTTTGACTTACACCCTTACAATATGCGCTAACATACCCTTATTATTAGAATTAGAATTAAAATTAAAATTATATATATATATATATATATATATATATATATATATATATATATATATATATATATATATATATATATATATATATATATATATATATATATATATATATATATATATATATATATATATATATATATATATACGTTGAGAGTTGGATGGATGGATATATATTTTTGATGCACCAAACTGCGACTTTTATAGGCATGTGGGCTGGAAAAGGGCCTCATGCGATCGCATGGGCTTTGCCCTTCAAGGCCATGCGATCGCATGGCCAGCTGGGGAGGCTCAAAAGTCTTGAAAAACGTGGGCTGCTTATTTATTTATTATATAATATAATATATATAATTAAATTAATTATATATATATTATATTATATTCTTGTACTCCGTTGACTTGTAATTTTTAGTCCATTGCGTCGAGCGTTGAGAGTTGACTCTGGTCCCGGTTCCGGATTTTCGAACGTCCTTGCGTACAATTTAATATCTTGTACTTTGCGTTTTGAATCTTGTACTCTTGTAATTCTGAGACGTTTCTTATCAATAATTGGAACCTCTTTGATTGTACTTTGTACTTTTGAGCTTTTTGGTCATTTGCGACTTCAATTCGTCGAATCTGTCTTTTGTCTTCACCTTTTATTATTTAAACGAATATCACTTGTAAATAGAACAATTGCAACTAAAAGCTTTATTCTTCACACTTTGTACATTAGTGATTTCTATACGGCGGTATAAACAATGGTAGTAACGATGTGGTTTACAGTCCGACATGACTATAAAATTTAGATCCTTTAAGGAAATTGGATCTTTATGAAAACATTTGATCTTTTGAAAATTAAATCTAGTTTTTACCCTAGATAAGTTTTCCGGAATAACCCTTCACCGGTGTTTGCAAATTATTTTTGTGGGTTTGGTGGGTTTCAGATTTGAAAATTTTAGCTCAAAACTTGTGGTTTTATGTCACCCACTTGCTAACCTTGTATTGGGAAAGCAACACGTCCAGTATACTTGCTCCGTATATTACCTTTCGGTAAACTACCGTCCGGTTGTAAAGGAAAGCGATGAACAAGCAACTGTTAAGGCAATGTCTAATGACATGCATTTGATTATGGTCCAAAAATGTGTCGGACGCAATTACTATCCTTTGTAGGAGCAATAGTAAAGCTCACCCTTATAATTTTTCGGTCTGGCACATGGTCCTATCTTTGACCATGCTATGCAACCAAAGTTCTTACGGTTGACACCCGATTTGGTTCAGGTGACCTAATGAATTCCTGGTGAATTCCTAGGATTTTACGTTCAATGGTAATGAACGCATTGAAAATGGGTTTTCAGAAAACAAATCGTTTTGTAATTTTGATCAAAATATTTTCTCGTTCAAGCTCGAGTTTAGATATCATCGAATTCTATGAGTTTGTAATTCTCAATCTTTAAGGTCAATCTCAAAGATTGAGTAATATCAGGCTTAAAAGCTGATTTTTGATCTTTAAGGAGATTATCCTTTCTGGGGATCTGATTCATTAGTCTTATCCAGCTAATTTGCACGGCGTCCTTCCCATTTTATGAGACAGATCCTCTCATAGTTAGGATAAGTCTGACCACTTGGCGACCCTATTTGATGCTGAGGTCCGTGGATTTCCTGCTGATTTTAGAGATGACTTTTCTAGATTTTTCATCAACCTACAGCTGGTCTGGACGACAACTTCATGACCTAAATTAAGAAGCGCGTTTCTTTTTCAGAAGACTTTACTTCCTTTTAATGATGGAATTGATTCATCGTGTAGATCAATCTTTCTTACAGTAAATCGGGTAAAACTGTTTAGTTTAGTACAAAGCAAAAGTATCTTCAGTTATTTGTTACAAAAATATGTGTCTTATGTTTTAAATAACTTGGTAAATTTTCCCACACTTGGCTTTTATTTTCTTTTATTTGCCTTTTTATTGTCCTCTATTCCATTTTAAATGAATTCTAACATTTTGGTTTGTTTCTCAATTTATGTCCTTTCCGAGGTAACAATAATTTCGGTGTTAACACCTAGTTTTATCGTTCATAAATATGTATAAACATGATTTTGAGTTCATTTAATTGAAAATTTTGAAAAATTTTACTAGAATTGGGTAGTCAGTATATAAGACTAGGGCTGTTCTTTATTATCAGAGAGCACTAGATTCTAATACAACTACTGCGTTACTAGTATTTTTAATGGTAACCAAGTGTATAAGTTAAAATTTTTAAAAATCCGAAAGAATTTAACCCCTTCCCACACTTAAGATCTTGCAATGCCCTCATTTGCAAGAAATCAGTAACAATTTAAATTATTGAGGGTGATTAGCGTAGAAAAATGATTAAATTTTACCAAAGTTTCCAAACATATTGGCGTTTGTTTACTGAATGATAAATGGTGCTCATCATTTGTTCATTCCGTCTTGTTGTTACATCACATTTGTTTTTCATTTTTTTTTAAATTAAAACCTTATACTAATAAAACATAAATTTAATTAAATTAAATTTTAAAAAATTTGTTTCTTTTTAGGATGAGGGCGTTTCGGAACGATGTCCTAGTCTGTCCCTCGACAAAAATTTTAAAATTTGTCATTTTTAAGCACGGTTTTAAAAGCAAAGATTTTTGGATTTTTTTTATATGTTTTTGGCATACTTAAATTCAATAAGATTAAAAATAATGATAATAAAAGTTCTCGTCCCTCCCTCGGGTAAAGCAATTTCGGTTCAACGACCTAGTCTTCAACTTACGATGAATTTTAAACATCATATTTTTAACTTAGCAAAATAAAGTAAATTTTTGTTTTTAAATTCACACCAAACTTAAATTAAAAATGCATAAAATTAAAAATTCACACCAAACTTATATTTTATTTTTGTTTTCATACATTTATATTAAAAATATTAATTTTTCAAATATTTACAATTTTAAATATATATTAATTTAAAAAGTTTACAATATTATTTTAATATTAATTTTAAAAACAAAGTAAAAATGAAATTAAAAATCTTTTTGGTCTTTTATCCCACTTTAATCAATCAAATATTATCAAAAATATACGCCCCTCTTTTCGGTAAAGTAATTTCGGTTCCATGACCTAATTTAACTCATGACGAATTTTTGAAATATTTTGGGTTGATTGATTAAAGATATTTATACCTTAAGAATAAACGTTAAATTTCGCAGTGATGTAATAAATTTTTGTATGATATCAATAATTTCGGTCGCAAGACCTAATTTTATTGAATACCAATTTAATACTTTATAGTGAACAAATTAGCGTTTATTATCAAAAGGCTAAAAATAAAAATAAAAACTGTACAAACTTACCTGTGAAATATATTTCTTAGTGATATGCTCTAGCCCATTCATAAGATAGTCGGACTAATTGGTTTTCCATATCTACATAGGCGTAACCTCGAGCATTTATCATTTTTTCTTCTAAACATATGAACGGTCCATCTCTGCATAGAGTAACAAATTCGGTGTTTGAATAGGTCTGATTATTTGAACATTTACCTTCGTGTGACCATTTTCCGCATTTGTGACATCTTTCAAGGTGTCGTGCTCTCCTTTTTGCTGTGGATTTTGATTTTCCTTTACCAAATTGTAACTTATTATCTTCGCATCTGGATTCTTTTCTTACTCCGTCCAATTTTTCTCTGATTACTCATACCATTTCACTTGGAAGTGTGTCATTATTACGTTTAGTGATCAAAGCGTGTAGCATTAGACATGGTTTAATTCACAGGAAGTCTTCATTTCGTAAAACCTAAAAAAAATAAAAATTTAGAATGGGGGAGAAGACTAGTTCTTTAGGGTTTGCTAGAGAAAGACCATTCGGGTTCCATTTTCGAGAACTACACGAAAACAGAAAATCTAACTCTAACATAAATACATATTATCCTTTAAAAGGCTTGATTCTCCCCACACTTAGTTAGCTGTGGTGTTGAAATTGTGATTAACTTCGTTGTCGACTTCCATCGGACTATCTATGTAATGTTTAACTCTGTGACCATTAACCTTAAATTCAATCCCATTTGAATTTATTAATTCTATTGTTCCGTACGGAAAAACTCTTTTGACTATGAATGGTCCAGACCATCTTGATTTCAATTTTCCAGGAAATAGCTTGAATCGTGAATTGAAAAGAAGAACTCTGTCTCCTTCTTTAAATTCTTTTGAACTTCTGATTCTTTTATCATGCCATTTCTTCGTTCTTTCTTTATAGATTAACGAATTTTTGTATGCTTCATGTCTTAATTCTTCTAATTCGTTTAGTTGACTTAACCGTAGACGTCCAGCTTCATGTAAATCAAGATTACATGTCTTCAAAGCCCAAAATGCTTTGTGTTCAATTTCTACTGGAAGATGACATGCTTTTCCGTAAACGAGTTTAAAAAGTGTGGTTCCAATTGGAGTTTTGTAGGTTGTTCTAAAAGCCTAGAGTGCATCCTCCAATTTTATGGACCATTCCTTCGGATTTGATCCTACGGTTTTCTATAAAATACGTTTTAAAGCTCGGTTGGTATTTTCAACTTTTACTCCATATCTTTTAAGAACTTTCTCAAGTTGATTATTACAGAAATGAGTACCCCGATCACTTATTAAAGCTTTCGGTATTCCAAACCTTACAAAAAGACGTTTTAAAAAGTTGACTACAACTCGTGCATCGTTAATTGGGAGAGCTTATGCTTCCGCCCATTTAGATACATAATCAATGGCTACGAGAATATAGAGATTATTATGAGATTTTGGAAATGGACCCATAAAGTCAATACCTCAAATGTCAAATACTTCACATACTTGAATGACATTTTGTGGCATTTCATCACGTTGACTTATTTTTCCGACCCTTTGACATGCATCACAGAATTTGCAAAGAAGGTGTGCGTCTTTCTAAATTGTAGGCCAATAGAATCCAGCATCATAAACTTTTCTTGCTGTTAGTTGAGGCCCATAATGCCCTCCTGTTGGTCCTGTGTGACAATGGTTTAAGATTTTACTAGCTTCCTCCCCGAATACACATCGGCGTATTATTCCATCGGGACAACTTTTAAACAAATGTAGATCTTCCCAGAAATAGTGTTTTATATCACTAAAGAATTTCTTTCGTTTTTGGTATGACAATCCTTTTTCAAGGAATCCACATACTAAATAGTTTGCATAATCTGCAAACCATGGAATTTCATTATAATCTATCTTCTATAGATATTCATCAAGAAAGTTGTCTTGTATGGCCGATTCATTTAGAACTTCTAATTCAGGATTTTCAAGACGAGAAAGATGATCAGCGGCGAGATTTTCTGCTCCCTTTTTGTCTCGGATTTCAATATCGAACTCTTGTAAGAGTAAGATCCAACGGATTAATCTTGGTTTAGCATCTTGTTTCGAAAATAGGTATCTAAGAGCAGAATGGTCAGTATAGACCACCGTTTTAGCTAGAACGAGATATGATCGAAATTTGTCAAAAGCAAAGACAATAGCAAGGAGTTCTTTTTTAGTAGTTGTGTAATTCGTTTGTGCTCCTTGTAGTGTCTTACTAGCATAATATATAGGTTGAAATCGTTTTTCAATCCTTTCTCCTAAAACGGCTCCCATTGCAAAATCACTTGCATCGCACATTAGTTCAAATGGTAGATTCCAATTTGGAGTTATCATGATCGGCGAATTAGTGAGTTTTTCTTTAAGTATATTAAAAGATTTGATGCATTCATCTGAAAAGATAAATGGAGCATCCTTTTCTAGGAGTTTATTCATAGGAGTGGCAATTTTAGAAAAATCTTTTATGAAACGTCGGTAAAAACCGGCATGCCCTAGAAAACTCCTAACTCCTCTAACATTGGTGGGATGTGGAAGTTTAGCAATTACATCTACTTTAGCTCTATCCACTTCAATTCCTTCCTTTGAAATTTTATGACCAAGAACGATGCCTTCTTTAACCATGAAATGACATTTCTCCCAATTAAGAACTAGATTTGATTGTTCACATCTAATAAGCATTCGTTCAAGATTAACTAAACATGATTCAAATGTATCACCGAAGACTAAAAAGTCATCCATGAAAACTTTCATGCATTCTTCTATCATGTCGTGAAAAATCGCCATCATGCACCTTTGAAAGGTTGCAGGGGCATTGCAAAGTCCAAATAGCATGCGTTTGTAAGCAAAAGTACCATAAGGGCACGTGAACGTGGTTTTTTCTTGGTCCTCGGGTGCTATTGGAATTTGAAAATATCCGGAAAAACCATCAAGAAAACAATAGTAACTATTTTCGGCTAATCTTTCCAACATTTGATCAATGAAAGGTAAGGGAAAGTGATCTTTTATGGTGGCGTCATTTATTTTTCTATAATCAATACATACACGCCATCCTGTTACAGTCCTAGTAGGAATAAGCTCATTTTTCTCATTTGTGATGACAGTCATGCCACCCTTCTTAGGCACGCATTGAACTGGGCTTACCCATGGACTATCAGAAATTGGATAAATTAAACCTGCATCTAGCAGTTTAATAATTTCTTTCTTAACAACATCTTGCATATTAGGATTTAGTCTTCATTGGCGTTGCACATACGTTTTATGACCTTCTTCCATAAGGATTTTATGTGTGCAATACGAAGGACTTATTCCTTTAATATCATGAATCTTCCATGCAATGGCTGGTTTATGAGCTTTTAGCACAGAAACGAGTTGAGATTTTTAATTTTCAGTAAGAGAAGACGATATTATTACAGGTAATTCAGATTCACCATGTAAATAAGCGTATTCCAAATGGTTTGGAAGTGGCTTTAACTCTAATGTCGGAAGTTCTTCTATCGATGATTTATATCGATATCTGTCTTCTTCTTTTAGCATTTGAATTTCTTCTGTTGTTGGTTCATATCCATTAGCCATAAGTGTAGCTAACATTTCAGTTTCATCAATTGGTTCAGTACCTTCTCCTAAAGAACATTCTCCTGTTCCTTGTAATTCTGGAAATTCTTCTAACAATTCTGCATGTGATTCTATAGTTTGAATATAATAACATGTATCATCTGCAGATTGCGGTTGTTGCATTGCTCTATCAACTGAAAAGGTAACACTCTCGTCCTCTATACTTAGGGTCAGTTTCTTACCAAACACGTCTATCATTGCTTTAGCCGTGTTTAAGAATGGTCTTCCTAATATGAGAGGAACTTGAGAATCTTCTTCCATGTCCAGAACAACAAAATCTACTGGAAATACTAAAGTACCAACTTTAACTAGCATGTTCTCCATTATCCCTCTAGGATATTTTATTGATCGATCGGCTAGTTGTATGCTTATTCTTGTTGGTTTCAATTCTCCAAGGTCTAGTTTAGCGTATAGTGAATACGGCATTAAATTTATACTAGCACCTAAGTCTGCCAATGCTTCTATTGAACTAAGACTACCCAGAAAACATGGAATTGTGAAACTTCCTGGATCTGATAGTTTTTCTGGTATCTTATTCAACAGTACTGCTGAACAATTAGCATTCATAGTAACAGCCGAGAGTTCTTCCATTTTCTTTCTATTCGAGATTAGATCTTTCAGAAATTTAGCATATCTAGGCATTCCTGAAATTACATCAATGAAAGGAAGATTTACATTTATCTGTTTAAACATATCCAAGAATTTGGATTGCTCGGCTTCAAGTCTCTCTTTTTTCATTTTACTCGGGTAAGGAAGTGGTGGTTGGTATGGTTTAACATAAGGTTTTGCCTTAACTGTGCTATCTTCATTAACCTTTTCAACTACCAGTTCTTTCTCCTTATCTTGTTCAGGTTGTGGTTCTTGTGGAGTAGGAATAGCTTCATCAGAAATTACAGGTATTTCAGGTGGTTTAAGTGTTGTACCACTTCTTGTGGTAATAGCTTTAGCTGTTTAATTCCGGGGGTTAGCATTTGTATCACTAGGTAGACTTTTCGGTTTTCTTTCACCTATTAACCTTGCTAGGTTACTTACTTCTTGTTCCAGATTTTGAATAGAAGCTTGTCGATTTCTAAATGCTTGAGCATTTTGTTCATTGGTTTGCTTCTGAGATGTGAAAAATTGCGTTTGAGATTCAACTAGCTTTGTCATCATATCTTCTAAATTCGGCTTTTTATCATCGGTTTGTGGTGGTTTGTTTTGAAAATTAGGTCTTTGCTGATTGTAAGTATTATTGGATACTTGTTGATTACTAGGACCTTGTTGGTTGTTGTATGAAACATTTCGATTATAATTCTGGTTTTGGTTGTAAATTGGTCTTGGCGGTTGATAATTATTCTGATAATTATTTCCAGGCCTTTGGTTTATGTATGAAACATTCTCTCTTTGTTCCATTGTTAGTTCAATACTGAGACAATCTTTTGTCAAATGTGGTCCTCCATGAAATGTCCCGTTCTTATTGATTAAAAACGTTCCATATTAATTGATTTCGTTGCGAGGTTTTGACCTCTATATGAGACGTTTTTCAAAGACTGCATTCATTTTTAAAACAAACCATAACCTTTATTTATGAAATAAAGGTTATGGTTTGTTTTAAAAATGAATGCAGTCTTTGAAAAACGTCTCATATAGAGGTCAAAACCTCGCAACGAAATCAATTAATATGGAACGTTTTTAATCAATAAGAACGGGACATTTCAGTTGGTATCCGAGCGTTGGTCTTAGAGAACCAGAATTTTGCATTAGTGTGTCTTATCGAGTTTGTTAGGATGCATTAGTGAGTCTGGACTTCGACCGTGTTTACTTGAAAAATGATTGCTTAACAAATTTTGTTGGAAACTATATATTTTTAACATGTGAATATTATGTGATATATTAATCTCTTAATGCGTTTGATATTATGTGATAGATGTCTACCTCTAGAATAAGTCCCATTGACTCACCTAATAATAATGAAGAGTCAAATGTAAATTGGAATGATTTGTGGACTGATTCACAAGTTCCCGAAGAGGAACCGGAAGAAGAGTCGGAACCGGAAGAAGAATCGGAACCGGAAGAAGAATCGGAACCGGATGAAGAAATAGAACCGGTGGGGGAAATAATAAAACGGTTAAGTAAAAGAAAATCCTCAACCAACCGACCAAGGTTAATTATGGTCAATGGTGTTTCCGCCAAGGAAGCAAAATATTGGGAGGATTACCAATTCTCCGATGAATCGGATTCCGACGAGAATTCCGATGATGTTATAGAAATTACCCCAACTGAATTTAAAAAGGCAAAAGAAAATAATAAGGGAAAGGGCATAAAAATAGAGAAATCTAATTCCAACCCCGATGAACTTTATATGTATCGTCAACCCCCGAAGTCCTTAAGTTGTAACAATGACCCGGGAACCTCTAAACCACCAGGTTTTTCTAAACCAATGTGGATCACGACGGCTCGTATTAGGGGAACATCATATATCCCTAGAAACTTGGCAAAACGAACCAAAACCGAAGAAGAAGAAACGAGCGAGTCGGAATAAGATAGTTGTATTCGTGTGGTGTAATATATGTAATATAGTGTTCGTATGCTTTATGATATATGTAAAAATTGCTTGTATTAATAAGTATTTTTTTTATGAATCTAACTCTTGTCTATTTTACAGTTTAAAAACACAAAATGGATAGACAACCCAATATTTTAAGAGACCTACCCGGAGACATGATTGATGAAATCTTGTCTAGAGTCGGCCAGAATTCCTCGGCACAACTATTTAAGGCGAGATCAGTTTGTAAGACATTCGAAGAACGTTCCAAGAATGTCTTGGTTTATAAGAGACTTTCGTTTGAAAGATGGGGGATATCACATTGGGAAACCCATAAGTTACGATGTGTTTACTTTGACGCATATATTGCGGGGAACCCAAATGCTATTTTACGCAACGGGTTAAGAAATTATTTTGACTCAATATATCCGAATATTGGACTTCGTGATTTAGAAAAAGTGGCTAACATGCAACATAAAGAAGCATGTTATGCTTACGGATTAGTAATGTTCGCTTCTCACCAAAGTGAGAACAAGAACATCGGGCTACAACTATTAAACAAAACGTTTCCACAAGTGACGGAGTCGGTAATTGGGGTAAGAAATGAGGTTTTTAGATTATTACGGGACTGTTGGACATTACGTAACCCTCGTCCCTTTGACGACGTTACAACACGCTGTCTTATCAACGGCCATAACGGTTATGTTGCACAAGACCAAGGATGGGAAGTAGTCCTAGTAAAACCAGAATGCATGACTTGTTTCTGGACGTATGAATTACGTGTCTTTATTGCCTTTGCTGAACGACTTGTGTACTAGCTAGAATTATCTTCACAACTATCTTGTATCAAAGTTATTGTGTGCTATATTTCATGCTTTATGTAAAATAAGCGGTATTGTAAGTTTGTAAAATATTGTATAAAAGTTTGAACGCGAAATATTATTATAATCAGTTTTTCATATAGAATTGTAGTAGTTGAATTGTATATTAGCTACTAAGTATGAACTTAACGGGTAGGTACTACCCGAACTTAAACTTATAAAACGCTAATATGAAGAAAAAGCTTTTATAAATGAGTTCATATTATGCTACGAAATACTATTAATTACTCTTAATATTCTGTATGATTAACTTGTTCCATTTAACTATTTTGAAGGAAATGGCACCGACTACTCGACACACCGTGAATATGAATGAAGAGGAATTCCGTACTTTTCTAGCTTCAAACATAGCCGCAGTACAGGCTGCGCTACATACCAACAATAACCTTGGATCTAGCAGTACAGGAAATCGTGTAGGATGCACCTACAAAGAATTCACTGCCTGCAAACCTTTGGAATTTGATGGAACCGAAGGACCGATCGGATTGAAACGATGGACCGAGAAGGTCGAATCGGTGTTTGCCATAAGTAAGTGTACTGAAGAGGACAAAGTAAAGTACGCTACGCATACCTTCACAGGTTCTGCGTTAACATGGTGGAATACCTATCTAGAGCAAGTGGGACAAGACGATGCGTACGCACTACCGTGGTCAGCATTCAAGCACTTGATGAACGAGAAGTACCGTCCCAGAACCGAGGTCAATAAACTCAAGACAGAACTTAGAGGGTTACGAACCCAAGGATTTGATATTACCACGTACGAAAGACGATTCACAGAATTGTGCCTATTGTGTCCGGGAGCATTCGAAGATGAAGAAGAGAAGATCGACGCGTTTGTGAAAGGATTACCGGAAAGAATCCAAGAAGATATAAGTTCACACGAGCCCGCCTCCATACAACAGGCATGTAGAATGGCTCACAAACTAGTGAACCAGATTGAAGAAAGAATTAAAGAACAGACTGCTGAAGAGGCCAATGTGAAGCAAGTCAAAAGAAAGTGGGAGGAAAACGGTGATAAGAATCACCAATACAACAACAACAGCAATTACAACAATAATCGCAACAATTATCCCAACAATCGCAACATCAATCGCAACTACAACAAACGGCCCAACAACAACAACAACAACAACAACAACAACAACAGCAACTACAACAATCATCCCAACAACAATAATAACCGCAACAACAACAACAATCAGAAGCAGCTATGCCAAAGGTGTGAAAAGAATCACTCGGGGTTCTGCACCAAATTTTGCAACAAGTGTAAAAGAAATGGTCATAGCGCGGCGAAGTGTGAGGTCTACGGACCAGGGGTTAATAGAACGAAAGGAACAAATGGTGTCGGAACGAGTAATGGCGGAGCAAGTAGTGTCGGAGCAAGTTATGCCAATGTAGTTTGTTATAAATGTGGAAAACCAGGCCACATTATTAGAAATTGCCCGAACCAGGAGAACACGAATGGACAAGGCCGTGGAAGAGTTTTCAATATTAATGCGGTAGAGGCACAGGAAGACCCGGAGCTTGTTACGGGTACGTTTCTTATTGACAATAAATCTGCTTACGTTTTATTTGATTCGGGTGCGGATAGAAGCTATATGAGTAGAGATTTTTGTGCTAAATTAAGTTGTCCATTGACGCCTTTGGATAGTAAATTTTTACTCGAATTAGCAAATGGTAAATTAATTTCAGCAGATAATATATGTCGGAATCGAGAAATTAAACTGGTTAGCGAAACATTTAAGATTGATTTGATACCAGTAGAGTTAGGGAGTTTTGATGTGATAATCGGTATGGACTGGTTGAAAGAAGTGAAAGCGGAGATCGTTTGTTACAAAAATGCAATTCGCATTATACGAGAAAAAGGAAAACCCTTAATGGTGTACGGAGAAAAGGGCAACATGAAGCTACATCTTATTAGTAATTTGAAGGCACAAAAACTAATAAGAAAAGGTTGCTATGCTGTTCTAGCACACGTCGAGAAAGTACAAACTGAAGAAAAGAGCATCAATGATGTTCCCGTCGCAAAAGAATTTCCCGATGTATTTCCGAAAGAATTACCGGGACTACCTCCACATCGATCCGTTGAATTTCAAATAGATCTTGTACCAGGAGCTGCACCAATAGCTCGTGCTCCTTACAGACTCGCACCCAGCGAGATGAAAGAACTGCAAAGCCAATTACAAGAACTTTTAGAGCGTGGTTTCATTCGACCAAGCACATCACCGTGGGGAGCTCCTGTTTTGTTTGTCAAGAAGAAAGATGGTACATTCAGGTTGTGTATCGACTACCGAGAGTTGAACAAACTTACCATCAAGAACCGCTACCCACTACCGATAATCGATGACTTATTTGATCAACTACAAGGCTTGTCTGTTTATTCAAAGATTGACTTACGTTCCGGGTATCATCAAATGCGGGTGAAAGAAGATGATATTCCAAAGACTGCTTTCAGAACACGTTACGGTCATTACGAGTTTATGGTCATGCCGTTTGGTTTAACTAATGCACCAGCTGTGTTCATGGACCTTATGAACCGAGTGTGTGGACCATACCTTGACAAGTTTGTCATTGTTTTCATTGATGACATACTTATTTACTCAAAGAATGACCAAGAACACGGTGAACATTTGAGAAAGGTGTTAGAAGTATTGAGGAAGGAAGAATTGTACGCTAAGTTTTCAAAGTGTGCATTTTGGTTGGAAGAAGTTCAATTCCTCGGTCACATAGTGAACAAAGAAGGTATTAAGGTGGATCCGGCAAAGATAGAAACTGTTGAAAAGTGGGAAACCCCGAAAACTCCGAAACACATACGCCAGTTTTTAGGACTAGCTGGTTACTACAGAAGGTTCATCCAAGACTTTTCCAGAATAGCAAAACCCTTGACTGCATTAACGCATAAAGGGAAGAAATTTGAATGGAATGATGAACAAGAGAAAGCGTTTCAGTTATTGAAGAAAAAGCTAACTACGGCACCTATATTGTCATTGCCTGAAGGGAATGATGATTTTGTGATTTATTGTGATGCATCAAAGCAAGGTCTCGGTTGTGTATTAATGCAACGAACGAAGGTGATTGCTTATGCGTCTAGACAATTGAAGATTCACGAACAAAATTATACGACGCATGATTTGGAATTAGGCGCGGTTGTTTTTGCATTAAAGACTTGGAGGCACTACTTATATGGGGTCAAAAGTATTATATATACCGACCACAAAAGTCTTCAACACATATTTAATCAGAAACAACTGAATATGAGGCAGCGTAGGTGGATTGAATTATTGAATGATTACGACTTTGAGATTCGTTACCACCCGGGGAAGGCAAATGTGGTAGCCGATGCCTTGAGCAGGAAGGACAGAGAACCCATTCGAGTAAAATCTATGAATATAATGATTTATAATAACCTTACTACTCAAATAAAGGAGGCGCAACAAGGAGTTTTAAAAGAGGGAAATTTAAAGGATGAAATACCCAAAGGATCGGAGAAGCATCTTAATATTCGGGAAGACGGAACCCGGTATAGGGCTGAAAGGATTTGGGTACCAAAATTTGGAGATATGAGAGAAATGGTACTTAGAGAAGCTCATAAAACCAGATACTCAATACATCCTGGAACGGGGAAGATGTACAAGGATCTCAAGAAACATTTTTGGTGGCCGGGTATGAAAGCCGATGTTGCTAAATACGTAGGAGAATGTTTGACGTGTTCTAAGGTCAAAGCTGAGCATCAGAAACCATCAGGTCTACTTCAACAACCCGAAATCCCGGAATGGAAATGGGAAAACATTACCATGGATTTCATCACTAAATTGCCAAGGACTGCAAGTGGTTTTGATACTATTTGGGTAATAGTTGATCGTCTCACCAAATCAGCACACTTCCTACCAATAAGAGAAGATGACAAGATGGAGAAGTTAGCACGACTGTATTTGAAGGAAGTCGTCTCCAGACATGGAATACCAATCTCTATTATCTCTGATAGGGATGGCAGATTTATTTCAAGATTCTGGCAGACATTACAGCAAGCATTAGGAACTCGTCTAGACATGAGTACTGCCTATCATTCACAAACTGATGGGCAGAGCGAAAGGACGATACAAACGCTTGAAGACATGCTACGAGCATGTGTTATTGATTTCGGAAACAGTTGGGATCGACATCTACCGTTAGCAGAATTTTCCTACAACAACAGCTACCATTCAAGCATTGAGATGGCGCCGTTTGAAGCACTTTATGGTAGAAAGTGCAGGTCTCCGATTTGTTGGAGTGAAGTGGGGGATAGACAGATTACGGGTCCGGAGATTATACAAGAAACTACCGAGAAGATCATCCAAATTCAACAACGGTTGAAAACCGCCCAAAGTCGACAAAAGAGCTACGCTGACATTAAAAGAAAAGATATAGAATTTGAAATTGGAGAGATGGTCATGCTTAAAGTTGCACCTTGGAAAGGCGTTGTCCGATTTGGTAAACGAGGGAAATTAAATCCAAGGTATATTGGACCATTCAAGATTATTGATCGTGTCGGACCAGTAGCTTACCGACTAGAGTTACCTCAACAACTCGCGGCTGTACATAACATGTAACGACCCGCACTTTTTCGATCGTTCTATACTTATAAGATTAATATTTATATAAATTAAACCTTACCAACATGATAAGCAATCCAAATTGTTAAGATTTATGTTTTTGAAAAGAGTTTTACACAACGTTTGACCGTCTAGTTTGACCGATGATATCACGAACTATACAATATATGATAATTATACATACATATTTAACATGATCTAAGGATGTTTTAATATCTCATTTTGTATTAATAACAAAAAGTCATAAGTATATTTTGAAACTACTAACTTAAGTTTTCAAAACAATAACCATACGTAACGTTATTTGACATAAATACTGATGATTTATAATGTTTATACATATATCGTATAAGTAATGTATTTAATCATTTTTAAAGGGCTTTTATACATAAAACAATATAAGTATATTTACAAAAGATAGTTATATTTTAATTCTCGTTCCGTTTCCTCAATAATCCTATACGTATATCTAGGGTACTATACACAGCTTCTAGAAGTATTTACTATTGGTATATACCAATAGAAATCTTCAATTATTGGAATAATATGTCATTCATGACATAATAAATTTTAACTTATCTTAGATATTTTCACTAAAAACCAAATTTTCAAGCCTATAAATAAGCACCATTTCTAACTCATTTTTACACATTCATTTTCCAAATTTTACTTCCAATTTCCACACACACTTGCAAGAACTCTCTCAACTTTTATTTTACTACTTCTTTCCAGCAACTTTACATTTTAAACTTGAGGTAAAAACTCTACTTCAACTCTTTTTCAATTCATATATTTATAGCTATATATATAAGAGTTTATAAACTAGAACATAGTTTGAATGATTTCAAACTTGTTCGTAAACTAAATAGATCCTTCTAACTTAACTTTTAAAATACTTCAAGACCTGTAACATATCTTAATTATATGCTAACTTAACAAGGTATAACTTGGTTTTTCAAAGAACACCTTAAAAACTGAATTTACGACGTCGGAGTGCAACCGGGGGCTGTTTTGGGTTGGATAATTAAAAACCATCTTAAACTTTGAATTGGAGGTTTATTTTCTGGAAAAATGATTTTTACTATGAATATGATAACACATAAAAATTTCATGATTTAACTCAAAGTATAAGTATTTTTAGAAAAATAATCATTTGAGGTTGTTTACATGATGGAAAATGATTAACTTCATAAGTTTCACTAAAGTTTGACCTATGCCGTGTGATTTTGAATACAAACTAAGGTATTTACAGTTCATAGTCTTAAAGAGGGACTCGATCCAAGGAGATGGCAAGTTGAATCAACGAAAACGGAGTTGTAACGAAGAAACTATGACCGAAACAAAATCGGATATCCAAGACTAGTTTAGCCACGAAAATAATTGGGAAAAAATTAAATAAATCACATCTTTTTAAGTTAACATGATATTTTATATATATGTACTTATAATTCAATTTTATATGGTTCAGGATCACCCGTAAACAATACGAGAAGGTTAATCATAAGATCCCATGATTGTACGCAACACGTCATTTGACAACACCGGTACTTTATGTACGCAACACGTCATTTGACAACACCGGTACCATGGGTCAAGATTAATCTCGACCAATACATATACGATGGGGGTTTTTATTTATTTCATTGAGGGTTTATTAAACACCTAAAAATGAACCATTAAAATTGAATTACTAACATCGGACTGCTAACTACGGACTAAGAAATTATTAAAACTATTAAAAGTATAAAAAGTATATATATGTGACGATTGTTTAAAATAGAAATATATTGATAAACTATATATGGATAGGTTCGTGATATCAATCGGAGACCAAGTCGAAATTACATATCTTCAAGACAAAAGTGAGTATATAGTCCCACTTTTAAACTCTAAATATTTCGGGATGAGAATACATGTATTTTATGTTTTACGTTATGGACACAAGTAACTGAAAAATATATTCTACGTTGAGTTGTACCACTGGCATACTTCCCTGTAGCTTGGTAACTGTTATTTACAGCGGTATTGTAAACGCGAATCCTGTTGATAGATCTATCGGGCCTGACAACCCCAACCGGACTGGACGACCAGTATTCAACGGTTGCACAGTACTTCGTTTCGTGACTACACTTGGTACGGTGTAGTAAGATTTCATAATAAAGGGAATATGCGACGTGATTAAATGTTAAGTATGGTTACCAAGTGCTCAACCACTTAGAATATTTTTATTAAACTGTTTATATATGAAATCTTGTGGTCTATATATATATTGCTGCCGGCACTAAACCTATATCTCACCAACTTTATGTTGACGTTTTAAACATGTTTATTCTCAGGTGATAATTAGAAGTTTCCGCTGCATTATGTTGAATTTGAGCAGGATCTTGCGTACGCATATTTGTGTCAAAAATAAAACTGCATACCCGAGGATTTGTGTTGTAAAATATACTAGAAATCGTGTTGTTATCATTATTTGTAAAGTTTGTAAGTCGAAGATTATCGCTAAACGATAATCATCTTTCTATCGTCTAAAGCTTGTATCAAAAATAAGATTTGTGGTTTGTAATGTAAAATATATGCAGTTTTCTTTTAAAAATGTCTCATATAGAGGTCAATACCTCGCAATGAAATCATACGTTATCTAACTCGTTCTTAGGGTTAAGGACGGGTTATGACATGTGGTATCAGAGCGGTGGTCTTAGCGAACCAGGTTTGCATTAGTGTGTCTAACTGATAAGTCGTTAGGATACATTAGTAAGTCTGGACTTTGACCGGGTCTGATTTCAAAAACCATTGCTTATCACTGTTGGTTAAAATTTATATGTAAATATTATGTAGTACTAATGAGTTAGTTGTGGTGTGATAGATGTCGGGCTCAAAACTTATTATCACATTCAGCGACTCCGAATCAGAATCTTCAGATGGTGTTCCAGTCATTAACCTATCCGATGACGAAAATAATATCTTTGGGGAAGACTCACAAATTCCGGATGAACCGACTATAGAGAACCCGGAAAGTGAACCCGAGGAGGAAAGTGAACCCGAGGAGGAAAGTGAACCCGAGGAGGAAAGTGAACCCGAGGAAGAAATACAGGAAATTACAAAAGAAGAGTTCGAACTAGGAAAGAAACGAAAGGCTAATGAATTAGAAAATTCAAATCCTGAGTTTAATAAGGATGATGTGGCACCAACTCCACTAGACACTACCACCCCTATTCCCGCTATTCCTATTCGTTCTATCCCGGCATCCAGTTCTTCAGTCCCACAGCCAAAATATAGGCAGACAGCCAGGATAAGCGTTAAGCGATTCTTTGAACCTAAACGTCCTAGAAAATAGACCAAACGATGCGCTGCCGTATTAAACCATGGGATCATATAATGTTTTGTATAATATTATTAGTGTGGTTTGCTTAATGTTCGATGTAAGATAAGCATATGTAAAATAGTGAAGTGTGAAATGCAATAATTTTCCATGGTTAAGTATTATTTAGATTGTAGTAATTGGTTCGGTACTAAGCTATTAAGTATGAACATTAACGGGTAGGTACTACCCTAGATATAATTATAAAACGCTAATAAGAAGAAAAGGCTTTTATAATAATACCTGGTTCATATTATTAATAAGCTATAATGTACTGTAAATATACACTACATCTATAATATTCCATGTGAATAATTATTTTCTTTTCATTCTTATAGAAGAATATGGCGCGATTGAACCGAATGACGGAACAAGAAATCCAGGAACTCATCAATCAGCGAGTGAACGACAGAATGTTATGGGTCGAGGCTGCAAGAGGTGCTGCAGTTAACCCAAATCCTCGTGTGGGGTGCACTTACAAAACTTTTCAAGCTTGCAAGCCCTCATCATTCAGTGGAACAGAAGGACCGATCGGTTTAACCCGGTGGATAGAAAAGATGGAAACTGTGTTCAAAATCAGTGGTTGTGTTGAAAAGGACATGACCAAATACGCATCGTGCACTTTACAAGATAGTGCACTCACGTGGTGGAAAAATTATGTGAAGGCTGTAGGAGGAGATGTAGCTTATGATACTCCGTGGGAAGAATTCAAAACAATGTTAATCAATGAATATTGTCCAAGGAACGAGGTTAGGAAGTTGGAAGATGAGTTACGAAGTCTGAAGGTTATTGGTACTGAAATCACCAACTACAATCAGCGATTCATGGAATTAGTTTTGCTATGTCCTGAATTGGTTCCAACCGAAGAACGGAAGATTGAAATGTACAAAGATGGTTTGCCCAAAAAGGTCAAGGCAAATGTTACAGCATCGAAACCTAAGACAATTCATGAAGCTATAACCATGGCAAACGAGCTAATGGATCAGGTCATTTTGGATAAGAAAGCATTCAATACTGATGTGAAGGTATCAGGTAACAAGAGAAAGTGGAATGGAAGCTATGATCGAGGTAATCAACAACAAACTTTTAAGAAACAAGAAACCCCGAAAGGTGCGGGTAGTGGTTCAGGTTTTGGTTACAAAGGACAAAGTCCTTTATGCAACCGATGTCACAAACATCACTTTGGTTACTGTAGTGTGGTATGCAACAAATGTAATCGACAGGGTCATCTTGCTGAAGATTGTAGGGCTCTCGTTACGAATACAAATGGTGCCAAGACTCCTGCCACCAACGCAAATAGAACTGCTTTGGCTACCATTACTTGTTTTGGGTGTGGAAAACAAGGCCACTATAAGAGCCAGTGCCCGAATCCAGAGAAGAATATCGGACCTGCACGTGGAAGAGCATTTGTTATTAATGCTAAAGAGGCATGTGAAGACCCAGAGCTTGTTACGGGTACGTTTACCATTAATAACTTATCCGCATCTATTATATTTGATACTGGTGCTGATAGAAGTTACGTGTGTAGAGACTTTCACGCTAAATTGAATTGTTCATCATTACCTCTCGATGCTAAGTACATGATTGAGTTAGCTAATGGTAAACTAATTAAAGCCGATAAAATTTGCCGTGATTGTAAAATAAATTTAGCCGGAGAAACATTTAAAATTGACTTGATACCCGTAGAATTAGGAAGTTTTGATGTAATAGTCGGCATGGACTGGATGTCCAAAATAGGAGCTGAAGTTGTGTGCGCCAAGAAGGCAATTCGCATTCCTCGTAAGGATAAAACGCCAGTAATGATTTATGGAGAGAAGGGTAACTCAAAGCTAAAACTCATTAGTTATTTGAAAGCTCAAAAGTGCTTGAAGAAAGGGTGCTATGCTATCTTAGCACATGTTAATAAAGTCGAAACAAAGGAAAAAGTGAAGAGCATCAATGACGTGCCTGTGGCAAGAGATTTTCCTGAAGTCTTTCCGGAAAAGTTGCCGGGATTACCTCCATTTAGATCTGTAGAATTTCAAATAGATTTAGTACCAGGAGCTGCACCAGTGGCTCGTGCTCCATATAGACTTGCACCGTCCGAGTTAAAAGAACTTCAGAGTCAGTTAAAAGAATTACTGGATCATGGATTCATACGACCAAGTACTTCACCGTGGGGAGCTCCGATTCTATTTGTTAAAAAGAAAGATGGATCTTTTAGGATGTGTATAGATTATCGTGAATTAAATAAGTTAACTATCAAGAATCGGTATCCACTACCGAGAATTGACGACTTATTTGATCAACTCCAAGGATCATGTGTGTACTCAAAAATTGACTTAAGGTCGGGCTATCATCAATTACGTGTCAAAGAAGAAGATATACCGAAAACTGCTTTTCGGACACGTTATGGTCATTACGAATTTTTGGTTATGCCGTTTGGATTGACGAATGCTCCAGCTGTATTCATGGACCTCATGAATCGAGTTTGTAGTCCGTATTTAGATAAGTTTGTTATCGTTTTCATTGATGATATTCTTATCTATTCCAAGAGTGAGCAAGAGCATGAAGAGCATTTAAGGTTGATATTAGAGTTGTTGAGAAAAGAACAACTATATGCTAAATTTTCTAAGTGTGCTTTTTGGTTGAAAGAAGTTCAATTTCTTGGCCACGTTGTTAGTAGCAAAGGAATTCAGGTTGATCCAGCAAAAACTGAAGCCATTGAAAAATGGGAGACTCCTAAGACACCAACGCAGATACGTCAATTTTTGGGTTTAGCCGGTTATTATAGAAGGTTTATTCAAGATTTTTCCCGAATAGCTAAGCCGTTGACAGCGTTAACGCAAAAAGGGAAGAAATATGAATGGACTTCTGAGCAGGAGAGTGCATTTCAATTACTAAAGAAGAAGTTAACTACGGCGCCTATTTTATCGTTACCAGAAGGGAACGATGATTTTGAAATATATTGTGACGCTTCGCGACAAGGTTTTGGTTGCGTTCTTATGCAACGAAAGAAAGTTATTGCATACGCATCCCGACAATTGAAGATTCACGAGCGGAATTATACGACGCATGATCTAGAACTGGGAGCAGTCGTGTTTGCATTGAAGATATGGAGACACTACTTGTATGGGGTTAAATGCACTGTGTTTACTGATCATAAAAGCCTTCAACATTTTTTTGATCAGAAACAGCTGAACATGAGACAACGTAGGTGGGTCGAGTTAATAAACGACTATGATTGTGAAATTCGTTATCATCCCGGGAAGGCGAACGTGGTGGCCGATGCTTTAAGCAGAAAGGAACGAGAACCAATTCGAGTACGAGCGATGAACATAAAAATTCGCATGAATCTCAACTCACAAATCAAAGAAGTTCAACGAGAAGCACTTACTAAAGAAAATATAGGAAATGAAATAATGAAGAAGTATGAGAAGCAACTCGTTATGCGGGAAGATGGAATTCGATATTTTGCAAATCGTATTTGGGTACCGAAGTTGGGTGGATTAAGGAAGTTGATATTAAATGAGGCACATAAGACAAGATACTCGATACATCCTGGAGTTGGAAAGATGTACCAAGATCTTAAGACACATTATTGGTGGCCTAATTTAAAGACAGACGTTGCAACATATGTTGGGGAATGTTTAACTTGTTCCAAAGTCAAAGCTGAACACCAGAAGCCGTCAGGGTTACTTCAACAACCAGAAATCCCAGAATGGAAATGGGATGGTATTACCATGGATTTCATCACGAAGTTACCAAAGACTGCCTGGGGATACGACACCATTTGGGTTATTGTTGATCGTCTCACCAAGTCTGCACACTTCTTGCCTATAAAGGAAACGGATAGAATGGAGAAACTATTACGATTGTATATAAAGGAAGTTGTTTCAAGGCATGGAATACCTATTTCCATTATATCCGATCGTGATAGTAGATTTACATCAAAGTTCTGGCAATCACTACAGGAGGCCCTAGGAACTCGTTTGGATATGAGTACCGCGTATCATCCGAAAACCGACGGGCAGAGTGAAAGAACGATTCAGACTCTTGAAGACATGCTCAGGGCATGTGTGATCGATTTTGGAAACGGATGGGATAAATATCTACCATTAGCAGAATTCTCGTATAATAATAGTTATCATGCGAGCATTAAAGCTGCGCCATTCGAAGCATTGTACGGAAGGAAGTGTAGATCTCCTATTTGTTGGAATGAAGTAGGAGATCGACAATTAACTGGTCCCGAGATCATACACGAAACGACTGAGAAGATAGTACAAATCAAGGAGAGATTGAAAACAGCCCGTAGTCGCCAAAAGAGCTACGCCGATGTTTGAAGGAAACCATTAGAGTTTCAGATCGGTGACATGGTTATGTTAAAGGTGTCACCTTGGAAAGGTGTAATACGTTTTGGAAAAAGGGGTAAACTAAACCCAAGGTATGTAGGCCCGTTCAAGATCATCGAACGCATTGGACCGGTAGCTTATCGACTCGAGTTACCGCAACAACTCGCCGGAGTACATAATACCTTTCACGTCTCAAACCTTAAGAAGTGTCTTGCAAAGGAAGACCTCACCATTCCTCTTGAAGAAATCCATGTCGACGAGAAACTACAATTCATCGAAGAACCAATCGAAATCATGGATCGTGAAGTTAAACAGCTCAAGCAGAGCAACATACCAATCGTTAAGGTTCGTTGGAATGCTCGAAGAGGTCCTGAGTTTACTTGGGAACGAGAGGATCAGATGAAACAAAAGTATCCACACTTGTTTCTCGATGACGCAAAATAGGTACAATTTTAAAATTTCGGGACGAAATTTATTTAACGGGTAGGTACTGTAACGACCCGCACTTTTTCGATCGTTCTATACTTATAAGATTAATATTTATATAAATTAAACCTTACCAACATGATAAGCAATCCAAATTGTTAAGATTTATGTTTTTGAAAAGAGTTTTACACAACGTTTGACCGTCTAGTTTGACCGATGATATCACGAACTATACAATATATGATAATTATACATACATATTTAACATGATCTAAGGATGTTTTAATATCTCATTTTGTATTAATAACAAAAAGTCATAAGTATATTTTGAAACTACTAACTTAAGTTTTCAAAACAATAACCATACGTAACGTTATTTGACATAAATACTGATGATTTATAATGTTTATACATATATCGTATAAGTAATGTATTTAATCATTTTTAAAGGGCTTTTATACATAAAACAATATAAGTATATTTACAAAAGATAGTTATATTTTAATTCTCGTTCCGTTTCCTCAATAATCCTATACGTATATCTAGGGTACTATACACAGCTTCTAGAAGTATTTACTATTGGTATATACCAATAGAAATCTTCAATTATTGGAATAATATGTCATTCATGACATAATAAATTTTAACTTATCTTAGATATTTTCACTAAAAACCAAATTTTCAAGCCTATAAATAAGCACCATTTCTAACTCATTTTTACACATTCATTTTCCAAATTTTACTTCCAATTTCCACACACACTTGCAAGAACTCTCTCAACTTTTATTTTACTACTTCTTTCCAGCAACTTTACATTTTAAACTTGAGGTAAAAACTCTACTTCAACTCTTTTTCAATTCATATATTTATAGCTATATATATAAGAGTTTATAAACTAGAACATAGTTTGAATGATTTCAAACTTGTTCGTAAACTAAATAGATCCTTCTAACTTAACTTTTAAAATACTTCAAGACCTGTAACATATCTTAATTATATGCTAACTTAACAAGGTATAACTTGGTTTTTCAAAGAACACCTTAAAAACTGAATTTACGACGTCGGAGTGCAACCGGGGGCTGTTTTGGGTTGGATAATTAAAAACCATCTTAAACTTTGAATTGGAGGTTTATTTTCTGGAAAAATGATTTTTACTATGAATATGATAGCACATAAAAATTTCATGATTTAACTCAAAGTATAAGTATTTTTAGAAAAATAATCATTTGAGGTTGTTTACATGATGGAAAATGATTAACTTCATAAGTTTCACTAAAGTTTGACCTATGCCGTGTGATTTTGAATACAAACTAAGGTATTTACAGTTCATAGTCTTAAAGAGGGACTCGATCCAAGGAGATGGCAAGTTGAATCAACGAAAACGGAGTTGTAACGAAGAAACTATGACCGAAACAAAATCGGATATCCAAGACTAGTTTAGCCACGAAAATAATTGAGAAAAAATTAAATAAATCACATCTTTTTAAGTTAACATGATATTTTATATATATGTACTTATAATTCAATTTTATATGGTTCAGGATCACCCGTAAACAATACGAGAAGGTTAATCATAAGATCCCATGATTGTACGCAACACGTCATTTGACAACACCGGTACTTTATGTACGCAACACGTCATTTGACAACACCGGTACCATGGGTCAAGATTAATCTCGACCAATACATATACGATGGGGGTTTTTATTTATTTCATTGAGGGTTTATTAAACACCTAAAAATGAACCATTAAAATTGAATTACTAACATCGGACTGCTAACTACGGACTAAGAAATTATTAAAACTATTAAAAGTATAAAAAGTATATATATGTGACGATTGTTTAAAATAGAAATATATTGATAAACTATATATGGATAGGTTCGTGATATCAATCGGAGACCAAGTCGAAATTACATATCTTCAAGACGAAAGTGAGTATATAGTCCCACTTTTAAACTCTAAATATTTCGGGATGAGAATACATGTATTTTATGTTTTACGTTATGGACACAAGTAACTGAAAAATATATTCTACGTTGAGTTGTACCACTGGCATACTTCCCTGTAGCTTGGTAACTGTTATTTACAGCGGTATTGTAAACGCGAATCCTGTTGATAGATCTATCGGGCCTGACAACCCCAACCGGACTGGACGACCAGTATTCAACGGTTGCACAGTACTTCGTTTCGTGACTACACTTGGTACGGTGTAGTAAGATTTCATAATAAAGGGAATATGCGACGTGATTAAATGTTAAGTATGGTTACCAAGTGCTCAACCACTTAGAATATTTTTATTAAACTGTTTATATATGAAATCTTGTGGTCTATATATATATTGCTGCCGGCACTAAACCTATATCTTACCAACTTTATGTTGACGTTTTAAACATGTTTATTCTCAGGTGATAATTAGAAGTTTCCGCTGCATTATGTTGAATTTGAGCAGGATCTTGCGTACGCATATTTGTGTCAAAAATAAAACTGCATACCCGAGGATTTGTGTTGTAAAATATACTAGAAATCGTGTTGTTATCATTATTTGTAAAGTTTGTAAGTCGAAGATTATCGCTAAACGATAATCATCTTTCTATCGTCTAAAGCTTGTATCAAAAATAAGATTTGTGGTTTGTAATGTAAAATATATGCAGTTTTCTTTTAAAAATGTCTCATATAGAGGTCAATACCTCGCAATGAAATCATACGTTATCTAACTCGTTCTTAGGGTTAAGGACGGGTTATGACATAACACTTTCCACGTCTCGAATTTGAAGAAATGTTTTGCTAAAGAAGATCTCACTATTCCGTTAGATGAAATCCAAATCAACGAAAAACTTCAATTCATCGAAGAACCCGTCGAAATAATGGATCGTGAGGTTAAAAGACTTAAGCAAAACAAGATACCAATTGTTAAGGTTCGATGGAATGCTCGTAGAGGACCCGAGTTCACCTGGGAGCGTGAAGATCAGATGAAGAAGAAATACCCGCATCTATTTCCAGAAGATTCGTCAACACCTTCAACAGCTTAAAATTTCGGGACGAAATTTATTTAACGGGTAGGTACATAAATAAAGGTTTAAAAAGCTTTACGTAGATTATCAAATAATGATAATCTAAAATATCCTGTTTACACACGACCATTACATAATGGTTTACAATACAAATATGTTACATCGAAATCAGTTTCTTGAATGCAGTTTTTACACAATATCATACAAACATGGACTCCAAATCTTGTCCTTATTTTAGTATGCAACAGCGGAAGCTCTTAATATTCACCTGAGAATAAACATGCTTTAAACGTCAACAAAAATGTTGGTGAGTTATAGGTTTAACCTATATATATCAAATCGTAACAATAGACCACAAGATTTCATATTTCAATACACATCCCATACATAGAGATAAAAATCATTCATATGGTGAACACCTGGTAACCGACAATAACAAGATGCATATATAAGAATATCCCCATCATTCCGGGACACCCTTCGGATATGATATAAATTTCGAAGTACTAAAGCATCCGGTACTTTGGATGGGGTTTGTTAGGCCCAATAGATCTATCTTTAGGATTCGCGTCAATTAGGGTGTCTGTTCCCTAATTCTTAGATTACCAGACTTAATAAAAAGGGGCATATTCGATTTCGATAATTCAACCATAGAATGTAGTTTCACGTACTTGTGTCTATTTTGTAAATCATTTATAAAACCTGCATGTATTCTCATCCCAAAAATATTAGATTTTAAAAGTGGGACTATAACTCACTTTCACAGATTTTTACTTCGTCGGGAAGTAAGACTTGGCCACTGGTTGATTCACGAACCTATAACAATATATACATATATATCAAAGTATGTTCAAAATATATTTACAACACTTTTAATATATTTTGATGTTTTAAGTTTATTAAGTCAGCTGTCCTCGTTAGTAACCTACAACTAGTTGTCCACAGTTAGATGTACAGAAATAAATCGATAAATATTATCTTGAATCAATCCACGACCCAGTGTATACGTATCTCAGTATTGATCACAACTCAAACTATATATATTTTGGAATCAACCTCAATCCTGTATAGCTAACTCCAACATTCACATATAGAGTGTCTATGGTTGTTCCGAAATATATATAGATGTGTCGACATGATAGGTCGAAACATTGTATACGTGTCTATGGTATCTCAAGATTACATAATATACAATACAAGTTGATTAAGTTATGGTTGGAATAGATTTGTTACCAATTTTCACGTAGCTAAAATGAGAAAAATTATCCAATCTTGTTTTACCCATAACTTCTTCATTTTAAATCCGTTTTGAGTGAATCAAATTGCTATGGTTTCATATTGAACTCTATTTTATGAATCTAAACAGAAAAGTATAGGTTTATAGTCGGAAAAATAAGTTACAAGTCGTTTTTGTAAAGGTAGTCATTTCAGTCGAAAGAACGACGTCTAGATGACCATTTTAGAAAACATACTTCCACTTTGAGTTTAATCATAATTTTTGGATATAGTTTCATGTTCATAATAAAAATCATTTTCTCAGAATAACTACTTTAAAATCAAAGTTTATCATAGTTTTTAATTAACTAACCCAAAACAGCCCGCGGTGTTACTACGACGGCGTAAATCCGGTTTTACGGTGTTTTTCGTGTTTCCAGGTTTTAAATCATTAAGTTAGCATATCATATAGATATAGAACATGTGTTTAGTTGATTTTAAAAGTCAAGTTAGAAGGATTAACTTTTGTTTGCGAACAAGTTTAGAATTAACTAAACTATGTTCTAGTGATTACAAGTTTAAACCTTCGAATAAGATAGCTTTATATGTATGAATCGAATGATGTTATGAACATCATTACTACCTTAATTTCCTTGGATAAACCTACTGGAAAAGAGAAAAATGGATCTAGCTTCAATGGATCCTTGGATGGCTCGAAGTTCTTGAAGCAGAATCATGACACAAAAACAAGTTCAAGTAAGATCATCACTTGAAATAAGATTGTTATAGTTATAGAAATTGAACCAAAGTTTGAATATGATTATTACCTTGTATTAGAATGATAACCTACTGTAAGAAACAAAGATTTCTTGAGGTTGGATGATCACCTTACAAGATTGGAAGTGAGCTAGCAAACTTGAAAGTATTCTTGATTTTATGAAACTAGAACTTTTGGAATTTATGAAGAACACTTAGAACTTGAAGATAGAACTTGAGAGAGATCAATTAGATGAAGAAAATTGAAGAATAAAAGTGTTTGTAGGTGTTTTTGGTCGTTGGTGTATGGATTAGATATAAAGGATATGTAATTTTGTTTTCATGTAAATAAGTCATGAATGATTACTCATATTTTTGTAATTTTATGAGATATTTCATGCTAGTTGCCAAATGATGGTTCCCACATGTGTTAGGTGACTCACATGGGCTGCTAAGAGCTGATCATTGGAGTGTATATACCAATAGTACATACATCTAAAAGCTGTGTATTGTACGAGTACGAATACGGGTGCATACGAGTAGAATTGTTGATGAAACTGAACGAGGATGTAATTGTAAGCATTTTTGTTAAGTAGAAGTATTTTGATAAGTGTCTTGAAGTCTTTCAAAAGTGTATGAATACATATTAAAACACTACATGTATATACATTTTAACTGAGTCGTTAAGTCATCGTTAGTCGTTACATGTAAATGTTGTTTTGAAACCTTTAGGTTAACGATCTTGTTGAATGTTGTTAACCCATTGTTTATTATAACAAATGAGATATTAAATTGTTATATTATCATGATATTATGATATATAATATATCTCAGTATGATGTATATACAGTTAAATGTCGTTACAACGATAATCGTTACATATATGTCTCGTTTCGAAATCATTAAGTTAGTAGTCTTATTTTTACATATGTATTTCATTGTTAATACACTTAATAATATATTTACTTATCATTTAACATAATTAACCAAGTGTATTAATATCTTAATATGATTCATATGTACCTAGTAAGACGTTGTTATAACGATAATCGTTATATATATCGTTTTCGAGTTTCTTAAATTAATAGTCTCATTTTTATGTATATAACCCATTGTTAAAATACCTAATGAGATACATACTTATAATAAAAACATTTTAACTATATATATAACCATATATATGTCATCGTATAGTTTTTACAAGTTTTAACGTTCGTGAATCACCGGTCAACTTGGGTGGTCAATTGTCTATATGAAACATATTTCAATTAATCAAGTCTTAACAAGTTTGATTGCTTAACATGTTGGAAACATTTAATCATGTAAATATCAATCTCAATTAATATATATAAACATGGAAAAGTTCGGGTCACTACACTCCACACTGCTCACAACTAATTCGTATTGAGTGAATATCCTTAGTCATCTTTTCCATTCGTCTCTCGACAGCATCTATCTTTGCGGAAATGGAATCTAAGTCATGGCTATAATCGGCTCTAGCTGCTTTAGATGATCTAACGATATCTTTTTCTTAGTGCCACTCATGTGAGTGGGAAGCAGTGTTATCAATAATTTTTTAAGCATCAGTTTCGGTTTTCTTCATAATGGAACCACCAGCAGCTGTGTCTATGTCTTTCCTTGTAGTGATGTCGTATCCTTGGTAGAATATTTGTACTATTTGACAGGTGTCTAAACCATGTTGCGGACATCCTCTCAATAACTTTCCAAATCTTGTCCATGCGTCATATAGAGTTTTATTTGGCTTCTGTGTGAACGTAACAATTTCTCCTTGAAGTCTCACGGCTTTAGATGCCGGAAATAATTGTTTAAGAAATTTTTTAACTAAAACGTCCCATGTATCGATCGCCCCTTCAGGTAACGATTCCAACCAATCTTTGGCTTCTCCCTTTAAAGTCCAGGGAAATAACATGAGATATATCTGTTCATCTTCAACTTCTCTTATTTTAAATAGTGTGCAGATCCTATTAAAGGTACGAAGATGTTCATTTGGATCTTCCTTCGGCGCACCACTAAATTGGCATTGATTAGTTACCATGTGTAGAATTTCTCCTTTGATTTCATAATCTGGCGCATTAATGTCAGGATGAGTAATTGCGTGACCTTAGCCAGTGCGTTTAGCTCTCACTCAGTCTTCCATACTTAGAGGTTCCAGATTTTCCATGATTGAATTTGTTGAATCTGAATCACTAGAGGATTCTAATTTAATGGTTCGTTCCTCAACAATCTCTGTTTGAATGATTGGTGGTTTCGGAGGAAAAATTAATGGTTCAGGATCTATGAATCGTCCCTGAATATTCTCCGAATTCTCAATTGTGAGGTCGGGTTCAAAAAATGGATTATCGGAAATTTGAATTGGAGTACTTGGTCGACTGGATGACGATTCTAAAGAAAAATCAACGGCGACAATATTTGCGAGATGTCTTGATCGAGTTACCGGTGGTGAACGTACAAAAGGTGGTGAACGTTTTGCTCGGTGCATTCACTGAATATCCTATTAGTTTTTTAAAAAGAAAGAAAAATTATATAACTTATCCAATTAATAGACTTTTCTGATTTTGCCCACGTTTCGAATAGCCAAAAGATGCAGCAGAGGGGCAGGATTCGTTTGGTCTCAATATAATTGAGTACTGTTTGGCTCCAATAACCCGGTCCACGTACATATCCAACTATTACTACGAACCAGAAAATTTTGATGTCTATCAATTTAACCACTTAAAATAAATTTTTGTAATTTTAAGAAATTTTAGAAAAGAAATAGAATAAAAATCTATGTCCTAAAACTAGAATTGCGAGAAATAAGAAAGAAAAAGAGCGCGTCGGTATTAAAATTGGAGAAATAAGAAAGAAAAAGAGTGACTTATAAAACTTTAAAACACTCGACTAACACAACCTTATTATTATCACTAACTTAAAATTAAAATTGCAAATTGAGATTACTAATTGGAGTGATAATTGATACATAGGTAAAAGGCGTCGAAAAATAAAAATAAGAAAGTAGCGCGTTGAAACTTAAAAAGGCACTAAAAACTAAAAATTAAAAGTTGTGTCTAAAAATATTAAAGCTTACAAGTAAAACTATATCCCAAATGGAAATAACTTAAAAAGGCACTAAAAACTAAAAAAAACGTCGCAAAATTCTAAAGCACTTAAATCTTAGTCTAAAGAAAAAGCACTTAAGGAATTTTACGGCAAAGCCTAAAAATCTAGAAATAAAAATAACTATGGCAAAAACTATGATTTAAAACTAAATACGAGCGAAAAATACAAATATTACGCTAAAAACAAATAAAAAGAGACAATATATAAATATATTATAAAATTTGTAAAAAGTACAATTTTTATAAAAATATTACTTTTATATTTTTTATTTTATAAAACTATTAATTTTATAAATTATTTAAACTAATTAAACTAAATATAAAACAAATTAAATACAAAAACTAAAACTTAAATAATAAAATAAGTAAAACCTAATTAGGGTTTTAAATTAATTATAATTAATAATAATAACCCGTAATGATTGCAGTTTTTAGGGTTAACTGGCGTGTAAGACACTCTCATTCGATCGCATGAGAATTTGCCTTCGGGCTCATGCGATCGCATGAGCTTTGTTTTTGGGCCACGGTCTGGGCTGCTACAGTACCAGGCCGAGAGTTTTAATATATTTTTTTCTGTTTTGCTGAATTATATTTATAATATATTTATATAAATTAAATAAAACTTATATTTTTACAAACTAAAAATAGAAATAAAGAAACTTTATAAAACTTAAATACTTAACAAACTCTTAAAAATAATTTTTGTTTTTCTTTTTATATTTTTGGTTTTAAAACGTATTTTTACAAAAGCGTATTTTTTATAAAAGTAGACTTAAAAATTAATAAAAATCTTTTTTTATATATATTAGCGTTGCGCTTCCAGCGTTTTAGCAGAATTGTTCCCCGGCAGCGGCGCCAAAAATACTTGATGTTATGCGAGGTGTATATAAAATAGCTTTATTTTTACTAGGAAATACTATTAAATACGATACAATTTTACACAAGATATTTATTTATTTATAGAATGGATATACTAAAACCTTGCTACAACACTTATAGGCAGTGTAATTAATCGTACAGTAGTGTAGTTTTTAGTAAGTCCGGGTTCGTTCCACAGGGAATCTTTGAAACAAAGCTTAACGCTATATTAGTTTTAATTTATAAAAATACAAATATATATAAGTAATATTATTATTATTATAAAGAGGGGGTTTTTTACCGTTTAATGACCGGTTTGTCGATTTTTAAAACTTTAGTCGCAGTTAAAACCTAATGTAAAATATTAAATAAATAAAAGACTTAATTTAAAGCGTAAAGTAAATAACGATAATGAAATTGCAATAAATAAAAGTGCGATGAAATAAAATTGCGATAATTAAAAAGTGCGATAGTTAAAAGTGCAATTAAATACAATGACAATAAATAAAAGTGCAATAATTAGAAGTGCAATTAAATATGAAAATAAAGGAATTATGCTTATTTAAACTTCCGTAATCATGATGTTTGACGTGTTGATTTTTAGTTTATTCCCATGGGTTAATTGTCCTTTGTCCTGGATTATTTAATATGTCCGTCTGGTTTTTGTCCATAACAGTCCATCAGTCATAAATATAAAGTGCGAGTGTCCTCGTCAAATTATCCTTATACCCGAAGTCAAATATTCCAACTAATTGGGGACTTAAACTGTAACAAGGTTTTAATACTTTGTTTAATAATTACACCAGGTTATCGACTGTGTGTAACCCAAGGTTTTAATACTTTGTTATCAATTATGCCAAGTGTCCTTGTACATAATTTCACCCCTGTTTTAATAATTCCATAGACTATTAATCCATTCCGGTGTCCGGTTAAATGAACGATTATTCGTACATATAAATATCCCGCCCATCGTGTCCGATCGAGTGTATATGGTTATTTATAGGTACGTCCAATTGTAAATCTTTATATTAAAATTAACAAACTATCATTTAGTTAAACAAATATAAAGCCCACTAATAGCCCATAGTCTAATTTCCACAAGTGTCGTTCTTTTGTCCAAACCCCAATTATGGTACAAAGCCCAATTACCCAATTTTAGTATTTTTAGCCCAACATCATGATTACTTCTGCTTAAATAAGCATAATAATAATTTAGCTACGAGACATTAAATTAAAAAGGTTGAACATAACTTACAATGATTAAAAATAGCGTAGCGTTACACGGACAGAATTTCGACTTACACCCTTACAATATGCGCTAACATACTCTTATTATATATATATATATATATATATATATATATATATATATATATATATATATATATATATATACACGTTGAGAGTTGGATGGATGGATATATATTTTTGATGCACCAAACTGCGACTTTTATAGGCATGTGGGCTGGAAAAGGGCCTCATGCGATCGCATGGGCTTTTCCCTTCAAGGTCATGCGATCGTATGACCAGCTGGGGAGGCTCAAAAGTCTTTAAAAACGTGGGCTGCTTATTTATTTATTATATAATATAATATATATAATTAAATTTAATTATATATATATTATATTATATTCTTGTACTCCGTTAACTTGTAATTTTTAGTCCATTGCGTCGAGCGTTGAGAGTTGACTCTGGTCCTGGTTCCGGATTTTCGAACGTCCTTGCGTACAATTTAATATCTTGTACTTTGCGTTTTGAATCTTGTACTCTTGTAATTCTGAGACGTTTCTTATCAATAATTGGAACCTCTTTGATTGTACTTTGTACTTTTGAGCTTTTTGGTCGTTTGCGTCTTCAATTCGTCGAATCTGTCTTTTGTCTTCACCTTTTATTATTTAAACGAATATCACTTGTAAATAGAACAATTGCAACTAAAAGCTTGTCTTTCTTGAGGGATAATGCTATGAAATATATGTTCATTTTTAGCATTATCAAAAGGTGTAAGAATCTAAGTGTGATGTTTTCTGTTAAATCTTGGCTTGGATTCTGATTTTTCAAAATCAGAATATGTAATCAAATTTGGATGCGGATGGTTGTTTCGATTTTTACAAAAGAATATATATATTTTTATGAAAGTAGTGAGTATAGTTGATGATTTGTTGAATCAAAATTGAAGAATGTAACATATTAATTGTGAATTTATATATCTCTCGGGTATTACCTACCCGTTAAAATATTCACACCATTAACAGTTTGTACAAAAGAATTTCCTTAATTACAATCTTTATGAAAATATACCTACATATATATTTTCTTTAGATGTAATCATGGATTTAATGAGTTAACATAATATTAATCTCATCTGGTTTTCGACTAGGACTAGAATATAAAATCTCTAAAACTTTTAGAAACTACATATTCTCTGCAGAATATTTCTTCGATGAAGTTATGAAACAATACTTCATCGTTTGTTGTTGTTGGTATTTCTTGGTATCTATGGTGCGTATGATATTGATGTTCAAGGTACAGATTGTGATGTTGAGGTGTGGGATGCGGATGTTGTTGTTGGTGGTGGTAATGATACTGTTGGTGTTGATGATGGTGATACAGGTTATTCTGCTAATGCTGCTGGTGGTGTTTGTAATCTTTGCAGCATATTCTCCAAAGCCACTACCCGAGCGCGAAGCTCGTTGACTTCTTCTATTATACTGGGATGATCGGTGGTTCAGACGATTGGATAAATAAGATTTAGAATATGGGATAGTATATAATCATGACGAGATACTCGGGAAATGAGAGAGAAAATGGTGTTTCGAATAGGTTCGCCGGTAAGTGCTTCAGGTTCTTCGCCAAGAGGTGAATGTGGTGGATGGAAGGGATCACCTTCTTCTTGTCTCCAATGATTGAGGAGGCTACGAACCCATCCCCAATTCATCCATAATAGGTGATGGCTAATTGGTTGATTCATTCCGGTTACACTGTCTTCGGAGTTCAGATGAATATCCATATTGGAATAGCTGTCGGAGTTTAAGGAATTTGAACTAGATACGGGATCCATCTTGTATAATTAGAGAGATGATTTTTGATATGAAATAGATTATAAAATTTAGATTGGTACTCTTCAATACATAATTTACATATGTATATATAATACCAAAATTCCATAAATCACGGAGGAATTTTCGGAAGATGTCAAGTAAAGTTTACAGTAATAGATACGCTAAGATATGAATTTTGTCGATACACTATCTGTGCAGTAAATGCAGGAAAACGTGTCTAAATAAGCATGTAATTTCTTGACAAGAATTGATAAGCAAAACTCGGTAAAAATAGATACGGTCATAGTCCAGACTCACTAATGCATCCTAACAATTACCAGTTAAACACACTAATGCAAATTCCGGTTCCCTATGATCTCAAGCTCTGATACCAACTGTGACGATCGCTCCAAATCCACTTTGGACGAATACATCATTCATTGATTTCATAGTGAGGTTTTGACCTCTATATGATACGTTTTGTAAACATTGCATTCTTTTAAAAAGGCACACCATAAATGAATATATAAATCTAAGGTTTTTGACGTCTGATGATTTCTACGTATAGACAATTACCGTATATAATAGTTTACAATACTACATCCGTTGACAATGCAGTCAAAATAAGATACACGGTGATGATTTTGTGAATGCAAAGTTTTCTTGAATAAAGCATGTATGACTCCATGCACATAGCTTTTTATAATGTATAAGCGAACAGCGGAAGACTTCTAGAAACCTGAGAATAAACATGCTTAAAAGTGTCAACACAAAGGTTGGTGAGTTCATAGTTTTATTGTTGCACATAAATCGTATGTAAAGGTGGATCACAAGATTTCAGTTGTTTCTTCCAGAAATGTTTATCAAATGATTCTACGTAACAGAGCACCCTGGTAACTAAACTTAACGTATATATAATTTGTACCCTTTGTATAATTATCTTAATAATACACGCAAACCAACGTGTACGCTTCTCAAATAGCATACGTTCATTAAAAGGCTAGTGCTCTAGCTCGGACGGGGATATCAAGCCCTATGGATCCATATATAACTACTCGCACCCACCATTTCTTATAACCGGCAATTACTAGTTACCAAAGCTAAGGGATTTTCGGTTCAAACTCGGTGTAGAATTTAGTATGTACTTGTATCCATTGCGTTTAAAATAAATTGCATGTATTCTCAGCCCAAAAATATATATTGCAAAAGCATTTAAAAAGGGAGCAAATGAAACTCACCTTAGCAGCACATAAGGTCATTTACCAAAAAGTGACCGAAACTCGAAATGCAAAATTAACCGTAGATCTCAACCTATAGAACATATGTTGACCAATACATGTCTAATAAGCTAGGTTGGGTCATAGTGTATCACAATCCTAATGCTCGAGATTGACATACAAAAGTTATCAAAAGTCATTTCAGAAAGTCAACCTGACCCATTATGATCTTTTAAAATCTATACTATAGTTTGAATGATCATGGTAATTGAAAATAGTTTAACATTTCACATGGTTTCCTAATTCTTGAATAATTAGACTATAGTTTTATAAAGCTTTAAAATATGATAAAACAGTCAATTTTGACAATTGTTCAACAAATCGAGACGTGCCTTATATAGAAATTCATTTACTCGATTAGTAATATTTGAAAATCTAAATTATCAATCTTATAAAAAAGTTGTTTAAATATCAATTGCAGATTCAAAAGCAATTTCAATTAATGTTAATCATAATTCAATTGTCCATATCTTTTAATTCGTTCATCGAAATTACGCGATCTCTAAATGAAAAGTTATTGATTTTTCGCCAGCTTTCCAAAAACATGCATATCATATACCTTATATCAGTAATATATGTATTAAATTCGTGATCTATTATAAACTATTTAACGACAAAATTAATCGTACTAGCATGCATAATCCTATATACTCGAGCACTAGTCAGGGATACACTATTAATATGTAACAGATAAGATATAAATGCTTACGTATCAATATTGTGATTCAATATTGTAGGAAAGTACGTAGACGCAACGGAGATGATAAATACTAGTTTGACTCACGAGCAAAACACTTGAACAATACTCAAAACCTCCTTAGTAATAACCCATAGTTTCCTTAGCTCTATCCCGCTTGAAAACCCATTTTGAAAGTGACACCCTCATGACCTCGTCGTAGTATTTTAAGTGATATAATTAGTAATAATAATAATACTACTAATAATAATAAAATAAATAATAATAATAATCTTAATAATAATAATAATATTAATAATAATAATATTAATAATATTAATATAAATAATAAATAATAATAATAATATTAGAGGGAGTAGTATATGTGAAATTTAAACTCGAGCAGAAACTGGCCTTTTATAGGCAACTTTTTGGAATCTGATGCCCATGCGATCGCATGGATTTTTAGTGTATTTTCCATATTATTATATAATATATATAATATATATAATTTAAATAATTAATTATATATTATATTAAATTCATGTGCATAGTTGACTTGTAATTTTCGTTCCGATTACTCGTACGTTGTCACTCGACTTACTTCCCGGTTCCGGTTTCTCGAACGCATTTTCGTACGCTTAAAAAACTCGCAATTTACGTTTTGTGACTCGTACCTTTGTCAAAATATAGTCTTAAATTATCAATAAACTATATCATTCAAAGTATATCTTAAACTTTCGAGTGTTTTGGTTATTTACTTCTATAAATCATTGTCTCGCTATTTGTTAATATATATAATAACAAATCGTTTTATGACCAAGTTAATATATATTTTCAACATTCATAAACACGTTTTAAATATACGTCGCAAGTTATTCATATAATTAATATTCCAACTTATCATATATATTCAAATAAATATTTAAACCAATAAGTTTAATGTACGGTATCAAACAATTAATACATTGTTAGGTTTTCAAGTTATAGTATATATATGTGTATCTATATACATATAATTGTTCGCGAATCGTCAAGAATAACCGAAAGGTATTTGAATATATGAAAGTAGTTCAAAAATTTTGAGATTCAGTTTTACAGACTTTGCTTATCGTGTCGTAAATGTTAATCTTACAAAGATTAAGTTTAAATTTGGTCAGAAATTTCCGGGTCATCACAAGTTCTCTTCCCCATTTCTCTTATTTAGTTCTGCTCCTTTTTTCAGAACTTGAAAATCATTCATTTTTTTTTTGGAGACTTCATCTCGAGAAACTTTTTGCCGGTAAACTTTTTCAAGACATTTGCCATGATACTTGAGAGGTTTATAACATCGGGTTTTCGGAAGGAATCTCATTTTGTGGATTTTTTGAGAAATAGTAAAGGTGATATGGATGTGGTGGTGGAGTAGAAGTAGTGGAGGTGCGGAAGGTTTATGTCTGACAAATGGCTAGCTATTTTGATTACAACCGAATCACGTTTCGCTGCTTGGAGATGTAGATCTAAAGCAAGTTCTGATTCTGAGCACAGACATCGGCACTCTCAACGGAAAATAGTGAAGCATTAATGATGAATGCTGGTCTTATTTGGGGTGCCTCACCATAATCAATTTAGGTCGATAATGCCTTAGTCATGCAATGCTCTATTAGAGATTTTAATCTAACAAGATTTTCACCTTACTTAAGCCTTATTTTTATTGACAAACGTTTCAGGTTTTCAAAAATACTCTTTCGAAAAGGGTTTCTTTTGCAAAAATTTTGAAATTTATCTTAAGGACTTGGAATCTTCGTAATGGTTTATTATAATACAGCATAAAAAGATACCAACATCCCACACTTAGACGAACATTGTCCGCAATGTTCCTAGTGTATCCCACACTTAGGAGTTTTAGTTGAAGATTTGGGAGTATTTGTCTAGTGTTTTTATTGGGTGTTATCCTACACTTAGTGATAAGCTAGGATGTGGCATAGTTTGAATCTTGAGCTAGTAGTGAAAAGAAAGAAATACCTCTAGCAGATGCGACTGGCTTCCAATCCTTGCATCTTTATCGGCTCATTTGTCGTCCTTTATTCTTCTACTCTACTTTATTGCACGGGTTGCCTCCCGAGAAGCGCTTTTGTTTAAGGTCGTTGGCTCGACCGTAGTGATGCTTCAAAAAGCAAACATTCCTCACTAATGGTTGTGATCTTGGTCTTCTCGAGGGAATGTGAGTCTTGGTGGATAAATTCTAAGAAAGTGTCGGACCAATAGTGGTAACAGATCCGGTACTTGTCTTGAAGATCTTCTGAAAGATAAGTGGTGTGCAGTTTCGGCTCTTGATAAGTATTGAAGTCCGATGAGAATATGGTCCACAGCTCTGCTGGTTGACCCATGAATATCAATCATAGAAGCAGTGCTGGTGTTGATTATTTCTCTAACGGGATGCTCGTTTCGGAGGTCTTCAAATAATGTTAGAAACTGTATCTTTAGAATTTCGAAGTCCTCGGAACGGTGATCTCCACAGTAAGAGTCTGTTACCTTGCACAGATTAGTTAAGAGATGAAGCTGGAAAGAAGTGAACAGCAATCCTGATCCGAGTATTAATTTCACTGTCTTTGAGTATATCTCCCGACATCCAGCTTTAAATGTGAAACTAGGATCTGTGGACTCGTGGAAGATACGTGATAGCTGCTTCGTAACATAGGTGGCAATATTGACTCGATCTGGTCCAAGATGAGAGAACGGATTGTTTCGCCTTGCTTCCTCCATAACAGCGTCTCGTAACTCTTTGATAATCAGATCAGCGTGGTGATCAATTGTTACGTAAATCACTAGTCTGTCTGGTGTGCTTTCGAAATTATCTCTATCCAAAAGAGCGAAAAAACTGTGAATATCCTTGATCACTTACAAATCAGAGTGATAAGTCGGGCGTCCGGTGGAAAGATCCATATGCTTCCGGATGAGAGTTAGTAGTGCTCGTCGGTTTCGTGAGAACGGAAGTGCAGATCCGGCTAAGGCGTTATAAACCCTAGAGTTAATGATCTTCTGGTCTCGACAGAATCTTGTCTCGAGAATAGTACGAACCACTGAATTATGCTCTCGTTTCCTTTCTTTATGATAGATATGATCGTGAAGAGAATTGATAAAGTCTTGAATGCATTTCTTGAATGCGTTCTTCTAGGATTTCAACATCATTGTCTTCTCTTCGAAGATAGAGGTGGTACTCTTCTCTGATAGCCATGATTCGTTCTGTTAAGCGTAGCGAAAAATCAATAGTTGATTTTCGGATGGCTTCGAGAATGTCTTCAAAATCATCAGTATCATTGATGAAGGTTATCATGTCTGCATGTGTAGATATAACCGGAATTCGATCTGAGGAAGAGTCCGGCTCCCCTTTATCTGGTTCTGTAACACCGGCAATTTTTTTTTTTTTTTAAACACAGCGGAAGACTTTATTAACAAACACACTATAAGTCGCGTCATTACATTAATCTGAGTAATTAAGTTTAAGTTTACACAACGGTGTTACGTTATTACAAAACATGATTTAAACAAAAGTCCACATCAGACTAGGGTTGTCAAACATGTCTTCTGCATCAGCACCCATCCCGACTAGCAGTACCTAAACCTGCAAGGGGAGAATATGTGGGGGCTTAGCGCACCGCTAAGTGAATGGAATCTATCTAACAGATATAGCTTAAGTCACACACAAGCTATATACTAACAACAACACATGCTAACTACCAACTAGCATACAATAAGACAATACGAGGATTGGCAGCTTGTACGAGCACACGACTCCCAGCTGATCGGGCCTGAGTCTACCGATAGTCCCTGCAACTCAATTCACAGTATAATTATCCAGATGCAGGGGATGCATCGTTCACACTATACTTTACAATCAGTAGCCTATGGACCCAACCTCCCCTAGGCACGGTTGACCTCATACAGACTCTAACCTCACCTAAGCACGGTCTCGAGTCCCCAGTCTCCCTAGGCCCGACTGGTGCCATTCACACAGTGTACACATAATTCACATACAACATCTGGCATACTATATTATTCTAACATGGTAATTTATACACTATGCATGGTAAAAGAGTCAATCACAGTAGCATGATATGCTACTTAAACTCTATCCGGAGATAGACCCACTCACCAATTACCAGCAACTGCTCAGTTATTATTTCTGAGCTTCCTCCTTGTCCTTATAACCGGAGAACAACACAAACGAAGTTAATATACATATCCAATAAATAATATAATCATTTCATACAATTAACTAGGTCATAACACCATATATTCATAATTTTATGAGTCTACATCATGACTCCATTCAATAATGGCATACAGGTGCGTGCAAAACACGACATACACACTAAAACTCCTTTTTCGACCAAAAAATAGTTTGAACTAGTTTCTTAAAAGTTCACCATTGAAAATTATTCTTTATTACGATTCTAACGATAGTTTATTCATCAAAAATGGAGTTACGTTTTGAAAGTTACGCCCGTTTCAATTTTATAAAAGGTACTGTAGCAAATAGTGGTTTCCGAACACTGTAGCAAATAGTGACACTGTAGCAACTCGGGTACTGTAGCAAATAGTGACACTGTAGCAAATAGTGATACTGTAGTAAATAGTGACACTGTAGCAAGTAGTGACACTGTAGCAACTCGGGTACTGTAGCAAATTGGGTTTCGAACAAGTTCGCTGATTTTGTGATTTTTTCCCCAAAAACTCGATTTCTAAGTGTTTTTGACCAAAGTTTAAGCACAAGAAAGTTACTAAACATATATACAACCTATTTCTAACATCAATTCATGTTTTTAAACATCAAATAACTAGATTTGAGCTAATTTCTATCAAAAACCCATTTAACACAAAAACCCAATTAGAGCAAGAATCAAAGCATGAATCTATGAAACAGTTACCTTGTTAGAATCACAATGACACATGGAACGTTTTGACACCAAAATCAAGCTTCAATTCAAGATCAAATTATTTAGGGTTGAGATGAAGATGGTGAAGTTTAGGTTAGGTGAATGTGTGAGTGAGAGAAAAGTTCAGGAAACCTCAAGAAAAGAGCTGGTCACTAGCTCTTATTTGTGTTAAAACACAATACCCCATCACACACGGGTATTTACCTGATATCTTTCGCACAAGATTAGGTAACCCAAACGAGGTCCAATTAAAATAAACAAACCTGTTCTGGGACCCTTGTCACAAACTGGTTTCAATACAATTATAACAAAATACTAATAAAATAATTAAAATAAAAGCAGTTAAAACTAAGCACAAACCCTAAGGGCAAAATAGGCAACTTACAATTAGCCCGGTTTTCAGTGTGTTACAAATCCACCCCCTTAAGAAGATTCCGTCCTCGGAATCTGGTCTTGGTCAAACAAACGAGGGTAGCGATTTCTCATCAACTCTTCTGTCTCCCACGTGAAGTTAGAACCCAAAATGTGTTTCCACTCAATCAACACCATCGGAATCTCTTTCTTTTTCAGCTTAGTCACCTTTTGGTCAACCACACGGATCGGCTCTTCCACCAATTTCTTATTCAAATCGACCCTTAAATCTTCTAAAGGAAGAAGTTGTGTTTCATCGTCGACTTTACACTTACGAAGATAACATACGTTGAATGTATTATGAATACCAGCTAACTCTGGCGGAAGATCTACCACCACAGTCTGATCATTCAACACTTCGCTGATCGGAAACGGACCAATAAATCTCGGTGCTAACTTACCACGTTTACCGAATCTGATAACCCCTTTCCACGGCGAAACTTTCAGATACACTCGTTCACCCACATTAACGGTTACCGGACATCTACGCAGATCAGCATACATTTTCTACCTATCTCTAGCGGTTTTCAACTTTTCTCTCGCAATTGCAACTTTTTCGGCTGTCATTTGAACAATTTCGGGACCTGCAAACTGTTTCTTCCCGGTTTCTAACCAACAAGTCGGAGTTCTGCAATGACGACCGTATAACATTTCATAGGGCGACATCCCTATACTCGAATGATATGAATTATTATACGCGAATTCGACCAACGGCAAATGTGTATCCCACGAATCACCGTATTCTAACACACAAGCCCTTAACATATCCTCCAAAGTCTGTATCGTTCTTTCACTCTGTCCGTCTGTCTGAGGATGATAAGCTGTACTTAAATTCACACGTGTACCCAGATTCTGTTGAAGATTATTCCAAAAATTTGACACAAATCTGGAATCTTTGTCTGAAATGATCGATAACGGCACACCATGACGACTAACTATTTCTTTCACATACAAATCGGCTAACTCACTTAACGAAGCTGTCTCACGAGTAGCAAGAAAATGAGCACTTTTAGTTAGACGATCCTCTATTACCCAAATCATATCATGTATTTTCTGAGTTCGAGGTAATTTGGTCACAAAATCCATCGTTATATGTTCCCATTTCCACTCTGGAATCTGTAACTGACGTAACGAACCATAAGGTTTCTGATGTTCTACCTTCACTTGAGCACATATATGACACTTTTTGACATAACGGGCGATATCTGATTTCATTGTTGGCCACCAATACACTGTTTTCAAATCATGATACATCTTATTACTACCCGGATGTACTGTCAATCTGGATTTGTGAGCTTCCGTCATGATTAAATCCCTCAAATCTCCAAGCTTAGGCACCCAAACACGATTGTTTAAGGTCTTTAGTCCACGTGAGTCATCAATTAAGTCCACTTTTCGTTTGGTCATTTGTTCAGATTTAATATGTTCGTCCTCTAAAGCACAGGCTTGAATGGTTTTTAAGCTGTTAATCAAATCTGAAGTTATATTCAAACGAAAAAATTTCACATTTCCACTTGACTTTTTACGACTTAGCGCATCTGCAACCACATTTGCCTTACCCGGATGGTATTTAATATCACAATCGTAATCTTTGATCAACTCTTGCCATCGTCTCTGACGCATATTCAATTCTTTCTGTGAGAAGATATACTGCAAACTCTTGTGATCTATACATATAACACAATAGGTTCCATACAAATAGTGTCTCCACAGTTTCAAAGCAAACACTACTGCAGCCATTTCAAGATCATGCACTGGATAATTCTTCTCATGAACTTTCAACTGTCGTGAGGCGTAGGCGATTACTTTATCTCTTTGCATTAATACACAACCCAACCCAGCATATGATGCATCACAGTATACCACGAAGTCGTCTGAACCTTCTGGTAAAGCTAACACTAGTGCCTGACACAGTAACTGTTTCAAAATCTGAAAAGCCTTTTCCTGTTCATCAGTCCATCGAAAGGCTACATCTTTACGAGTCAACTTAGTCAACGGACCCGCTATTTTCGAGAAATCCTTGATAAATCTGCGATAATAACCGGCTAATCCCAGAAAACTCTTAATTTCAGTCGGAGTCTTCGGAGAATTCCAATTCATTACCGCTTCTATCTTCGTCGGATCAACTTTTATACCCTCGGTACAAATCACATGACCCAAAAACTGCACTTCACGTAACCAAAATTCACACTTTGAAAATTTTGCAAATTGTTGTTCACGTTTCATGTAACGACCCTACTTTTTCCGTTATCTTTTGCCGTTAATTATTTAACGACCGTTAATTATTTTTCGTACCACGTCATTTCTATGACCTATATTATTATTTTTGTAATAATATATTAATTATTATGTGTTATATGAATATTTGTATTCATATCTTTAATTGTACGTTTCTACGTGTCGTGGATTTCTATCCGGCGAATCTTTTCGGTTTTCAAACCAACGGTCAAACTTTTGAGATTTTTAAATCCAAATTATTTTAAATATGATATTTTAATGTCATATGATTATATATAGTGTTTATATATTTTATTCGTCGCGTATTTGTTATCTCTCCGAAAAATCAATCGCGTAGTAGCGTTTGCGCGTTTCGAGTTTTGTTCGGGCATTCGGGCCGCAAGCATTTACACTTAACATCAAATTGAGCTAATGGGGCCCACCCCCTCTAAAAATTTCGGCCAAATTAGGCCTAACCCCCATTTTATTTCATTTAGTCATTTTACCTTATATTTGTTATTTCCCATTTTTCAAGATTCATGACCTAATACTTTCTCATTTCATTTTCTCTTTCTCTTTTTATCTCTTGAAAGCCGTCACCCAACACTCCCAAAATCATCATCATCTTCATCAATTTGTTGCTTGTTTCAAGAAGCTTTCATCATAATTGGATTCACCGCATCGTTCTCTACGCATCTATACTAATCTTTTCTTCATGAGGGTATAAACCCTAACCCTAGCTTTTTAATTTTTCTTTAATTTTCTGTATTTTGATGTTATTGTGATAGTATGATGCTTATATGTTATTGTATTGTTGATTGTATGCGTAGAATTGCTCGATTGCATATTTTTTCGGTTTGATAAAATTGGGACAGCAGCTTTTTCGTGTGTTTCTGATATTGTAACTGATGTTGATCATAAAATAAAGTATATAAATGAGTTCCTCTCATCAAAACATTAATTTTAGACTCCGGATTCATGTCGTTTCGATTCCCGGAGCCCTAGATACGAGCAAAGTGGTATTTTGTTAAGATTGAAATGTGATTTTGGTATGAACCAGGTTTGGTCCGACTTTGTGACCATATTTGGTGACTTTAGGGTGTGTTAGTGTGTTAGGACTGATGGTAGGGCGAACTTTCATGTTCGGGTCATCTCAATCCGAGCCACGAATCACCCGTTACATCTAAAACACGTTTTTGATTGAATTGAAGTTCCAAGTAGTGTATTGGCTGTATATCACGACTTGTGGGCTGTTCATGGTGTGTTCTTGAGTGTACCAAAGTGTCGGGTGGTTTGCTTAGGCGGAGATATATGTAAGGCTCGCCGAAAACCGACACCCGGGGCTCAGGATACGACCCGATGAACTTTTGATTTAAAACTTGGGATTTATTATTAAACTTATGATATAAATAATGGATTTCATTATCATTTAATTACTTATGATATAAAAAGTAATTATTATTATTATTTAAGACTTATGATATATATTTATTATATCATTTAATTAATACTTATGATTTAATTAACATTTTAATTAAACTTGTGATTAATAATACTTTCATTATTAATGGAAAATACTTATGATAAGTATTAAACTTATATTATGAGATTATTATAATAAGACTTATAATAAGGATTAATTAATTATTTAATTATTATAAGGCTTAGTTATTATTTAATTATAATTTAATTATTAAATACTTATGATTTAATGATTTTAATTAGAAACTTATGATATGATTAATAATTCATTATTAATTAATAATACTTATGATATAATTTAAAATTTATTATTAATGAATAATACTTATATTATGACTAATATTTAATTAATTAATTAAATACTTATGTTATATTAATTATATCATTTAAACTTATATTAACTTTAATAATTCATTTTAATTTAATTAAACTTATGTTATGACATAATTAGACATATTTAACTTTAATAAACGTTATAACTTACATTATTATTATAACTTACACTTTTAAAATTAATGTTGACTATGTTTGACCAAGGTTGACTTTTGAGTTGACTTTCAGTTGACTTTGACTTCCAGTTGACTTCTGTTGACTTTCTAAATAAGGAAACTTTCCTAACTTAAAACTTTCTAAAAATAGAAACTTTCTAAATTTGGAAACTTTCCAAAAATAGAAACTTTCCAAAAATAGAAACTTTCCTAAAATAGAAACTTTCCAAAAATGGAAACCTGCTAAAAATAGAAACTTTCTAAAAATAGAAAGTGTGTGTCCGTACGCTGTTCCGATCAAACCGATGCATGTTGAGTATTGTTCTATGTCTACTTGCAACATGTACAATAGCTATCATACTAAGACTTGACCTAAGTTAGTTATTTATATCAACCTGCTTTATTTATAGGTCGGCGTTGTGATCATTCATGATCACTTTACTTCATTTGCTGTTCGTATAATTGTGTGGTTACTTCGTTTGCTAATAAGGTGAGTTATAGTCCCATTTTCTATTTTAAATCTTTTGGGATGAGAATACATGCAATTTATTTTATATTTTGGACATAAGTGGATGTTGGTTTAAATTATTCATTGTGAGTTGAACAAAAATATTCCCTAGTCTGGTAACTGTAATCACTGGTTTCTACTGGTGAACGCGAATCCTATGGATAGATCTATCGGGTTTGACAACCCCATTTCGAGCTAGTCGCGCTAGCAATTTGTTATCGGAATGTTTAGTACTTCGTATTTTGTTGTAGATACACTTGTTCGGTGTATATTATTTATTGTGTTTGGCAAGGGTAAATAAATGGTTAAGTGGTTACCAGGTGGCTCACGGAAAATGGAATAATGTTTTATTATATGTTTTCTAGCATATAATTTGGTGGTTCAAAAAGGAGTTTTTATGTTTTCAAACATAAATTTTTATTGTTTAAATTAAATATTGTTTGCAATATTAAACCTATAATTCACTCAACATTTTTGTTGACAGTTACTCGCATGTTTTATTCTCAGGTTCATGATTGATTGCTTCCGCTGTGCTTAGAGAGTCTGCATATTTATGATGGCAGCTTTTGTTAAACATTAACTTGCATTCTATTTTGTTACATTAAAAAGTGGTTGTTTGTTGACTTTATTTTGGTCAACTTTTGGTTAAAGTATTATTGTATAGTTTTTCTAAACTTATACATTTTAGTAGATTTCCTTTATAGGAAATCATTTTTTTAAATAAAGAATGCAAGGTTGTTTTATTAAATTCATATAGAGTTTCGATCAAGCTGTGGGACCAAGTGACGGAGCCGTTAAGTGTTTTGACGGAGTCGTCACAGTTGGTATCAGAGCTCTGGTTGTAGGGAATTAGGCTGCATTGATGTCGTTACCTGAGTCAATAGGGTGCATTAGTGAGTCTAGTCTACAGCCCGGCCTATTATATATTACTATATGTGATTATTTGTATCGTATTGGTATGTATATTGTTGTCATACATACATTTCTATTATGTTCTGAATCCGGGAGGAACTCCCATTCCGATTTAAACATATTCTCCGACTCATGCGAGTTCATCTTTTAAAGGAACACCTCGGTTAGTGAAACCGAGGGGGTGTCATTCTTGACTTCTGGAATTCTCGACATTTCTATGTCATAATTAGTGTTTATTGATATAACGTTTAAGTTACATTACGTGTTCTAGAATTCTCGGCATTTCTATGTCATCTATTATGGTTATGTATATAACGTTTGAGTTATATTACGCGAGATGTCATTCTTGACTTCTAAAGGCTCGGCATTTCAATGTCAGCTATTGTGTTTGGGTATATAACATTTTTGTTACATTACATGCCATTGTGCCGTTGTGCCTATGTGCTTTGGTTTTTGAACCGAAAAACGTCATCCTTGACTTTTAGAGATTCTTGGTACTTCGAAGACATTTTTATGTCATCGTTACTCCTATTCATTACTTTCGATGTCTTTGTCTCTTGTGCTATCCTTAGCACATTGTTAAGAAATTGTTTTAGGGAAATTGTGTTGAAATTCGAGGTTGACCACGTGTCCTGACCTTATGTAGTGATATTGGAATGGAACTATGAGTTAGTGAAATATAATGGCGTCAGGCCAACGTGATTATATTACGTTAATTCATAAAAAGTCCCAATATTGTGACATGAGGAATAGAAAGCGAGTCAGAGAAAATTTATACACCACTCATTCGGAAATTCTAACGTTGTTACATGAGTAAGGAAGATACTCATTATCTTATTTGTTGATATACGAGAGACTCGTCTTAACCGAACTACTTACCCTATGTTTTGTCATTCATAACTCGCTTGTTAGTGACAGCTTCGCACGTGAAGAGTTTTGGCCCAAGGACTTATGTCCTGACAATAGTCAAAACAATATTTAACTCATTAATTTTCATGACCTCGTAGCATTTATTGATTAGATGTCGCAAGACGATTCAAGTCCATCACCCGAGCTTTAACGATCTTACTTCAACTCGTAACCTCTGTAATGCGGATACCCTGCTTTTCATTAAAATTTTTACACATTTGTGCAATTGGGCGGTTCTCACGAGATTTATGGGCGAATAGAAGTAATGAAATATTTTGTCATGTATACTATTTATAAAATCATATATGTACGTATGAATTCAAATGGACTAATTTACCCTTACCTATTTTGGCTATTATACACTAAATTATACCTTCAAAATTATTTTAAAAACCACTCTTGTTGAGTTGTTTAGTTAACTCAAATTGATTTACGTAAAATGGTACACGTTGTACATACTTCTAAATTTACTAAGAGCTTCGTTCCATTTATGGGGTTACATCAGACGTTTCAAGCTTTTTCAAAACTCCTTTGATTGATTACATTAGAATTTTCGCATTACTCTACCGAGTGTTTGGATCACAGTTCTCCTCATCCTCCGTTTAAGGATGAAACTTACCATTAAGTTCATTGATAGAAACTCATACACCACTTTGGGGGCCGGCTTTGTAAATTTGTTGGAGAGTCTTTGCGCTCATTAGATTTTATCTCTTATGGTTGGACATGGCCGAAACGCAGACCGATAAATCAAGTTTCTGGGGTACACTCGATGGTCACCTTCTTGTAGAAAAGGCGCTAGGTGGGTTTCTACCCCAACTGTTGTTATAATGGGTATCATGGATATATTACTCTAGACCGTTTGAGGAGTTTCTACTCTCAATTTTCGTTGTCAACCGCAACACCCTCGTAAACATCAATCCTAGGATTCGATACTTTAGGGTGCACGAAATTATTTTTGGAGATTCATCTCACCTGGAGTCGGCCATTCTTTATAACCCATGATTCGCGTTCTTTTCATCCGCACATAAATTTAAGAATATGGATGAATCCTAGACTTCCTCGCTCATTGTACAAGGGAGTTCACTCTCGTTGAATTATCACACCTTTCATACGTCTTCCTCTCGGAAATATAATGAACATTTACTTTGGAGTCCATGATTCTCGTTAACTCCTTTGAGAGAATTGCCTTAAATATCTATGCCACCGATGTAACTACTCCATATTTATTTCTTCCTTCATTATTGCAACTTTATTTCATCCGTCCCAGTTCGTCCCCTTGGGGAGCTCCCGTTTTGTTCGTTGAGAAGAAAGATGGTTCATTTCATTTGTGTATTGATTATCGTGAATTGAACAAGCTTACAGTTAAAAACCGTTACCCTCTTCCAAGAATTGATGATCTGTTCGATCAACTTCAAGGTTCGTCCGTTTATTATAAGATTGATCTTCGTTCCGGTTATCACCAATTACGCGCTAAAGAAACTGATATTCTGAAAACCGCTTTCTGTACCCGTTATAGTCACTTTGAATTTCTTGTTATGCCGTTCAGATTGACAAATGCACCTGTTGTGTTCATGGACCTCATGAACCGTGTGTGTAGACCCTATCTGGACAAATTCGTTACTGTTTTCATCGATCACATCCTTATTTATTCTAAGAGTGATGAAGGGCGAAGAACATTTGAAGTTAGTGCTTGATCTGTTGAGGAAAGAAGAGTTGTACGCTAAGTTCCCTAAGTGTGCTTTCTGGTTAAGAGAAGTTCAATTTCCTCGGACATATTGTTAGTAAATAGGGAATACAAGTTGATTCTGCTAAGATTGAGGCGATTGAAAAGTGGGAAGTTCCGAAAACTCCTACTCAGATTCGCCAGTTTCTAGGATTAGCAGGCTATTATAGAAGGTTCATTCAAGATTTTTCACGAGTAGCGAAACCTCTGACTGCTTTAACACATAAGGGGAGGAAGTACGAGTGGAAGAGTGAACAAGAGTCTGCTTTCCAAACTCTGAAGAAGAAGTTAACTTCTGCACCGATATTATCACTACCTGAGGGTAATTATGATTTTGTTGTTTATTGTGATACTTCGCGTCAAGGCTTTGGGTGTGTTTTGATGCAATGAAAGAAGGTTATTGCATATGCGTCATGTCAGTTGAAGATCCACGAGCAGAATTATACAACCCATGATTTAGAATTGGGAGTTGTTATATTCGCACTCAAGAATTGGAGACATTACTTATATGGGGTCAAAGGTGCAGTGTACACTGATCACAAAAGTCTTCAACATATTCTTGATCAAAAACAGCTAAATATGAGGCAACGAAGATGGGTTGAGACGTTAAATGATTATGATTGCGAACTTTTATATCATTCGGGAAAGGCCAATGATGTGGCTGATGCATTAAGTCGTAAAGAAAGGGCTGAACCTCGCAGGTTTAGGGCCTTGAATATGACAATTCAAACAAACCTCGCTAGGCAGATCCTTGAGGCACAATAAGAAGCCTTGAAGGAGGAAAATTTTGTAACGGGAAGGTCCGAGGCTTGAGTAAACAGTTAGAGGTACAAACCGATGGTACTCAGTATTTTGCGGGATGCCTTTGGGTTCCGAAGTTTGGTGATCTACGAAAACTTGTTTTAGATGAGGCTCATAAGTTTAGGTACTCTATTCATCCTGGTTCAGGAAAGATGTATCATGATCTTAAGGAGCTGTATTGGTGGCCTAAATTGAAAGCTGATGTGGCTACGTATGTGGCTAAGTGTTTGACCTGCGCTAAGGTTAAAGCTGAACATCAGAAACCGTCTGGACTTTTGGTGCAACCTGAAATTCCCGAGTGGAAGTGGGAAGGTATTAAGATGGACTTTATTACGAAGTTACCGGGAGTTGTGGGTGGTTATGATACCATTTGGGTGATTGTTACCGACTCGCTAAGTCAACTCTTTTCTTGCCAATTAAGGAAACATATTCAATGAAGAAGTTTACTCGTTTGTATTTGAAGGAGATTATTTCGAGACATGGTGTTCCCGTATCGATTATGTTGGACTGAGGCAGTCTTAACAAGGTGCTCTAGGAACTAAATTGGATATGAGCACCGCTTATCATCCACAGACGGATGGTCAGAGTGAAAGGACCATTCAAACGTAGAAAATATGTTAAGAGCGTGTGTTATTGATTTTGGAAATGGGTGGGATAAATATTTGCCGCTGGATGATTTTTCTTATAACAGCAGTTATCATGCAAGTATTAAAGCCGCACCATTTGAAGCTCTGTATGGTAGAAAGTGTAGGTCTCCTGTCTGTTGGAATGAGGTTGGGGATGCTCAACTCACATGACCAGAGATCATTCACGAGACTACCGAGAAGATTGCACAGATTAAGGAAAGATTGAGAACTGCCAGGAGTAGGCAAAAGAGTTATGCTGATAAGAGAAGGAACGATATCGACTTTCAGGTCGGTGATCGTGTTATGTTGAAAGTTTCACCTTGGAAGGGTGTGGTACGTTTTGGTAAAAGGGGAAAGTTAAATCCTCGAATTGTTGGACCTTTTGGGATTATTGAGAGAGTTGGACCAGTGGCTTATCGTTTGAAATTGCCACAAGAACTCAGTGCTCTTCGTGACGTTTTTCATGTATCGAATTTAAAGAAGTGTTTGGCCGAGGCCAATGAAACTATTCTTTTTGATGAACTTCATGTTGATAAGCAACTTTATTTTATTGAAGAACCTGTTGAAATTATGGACCGAGAGGTAAAGACTCTTAAGTAGAGTAAAATTCCTATTGTTCGAGTTAGATGGAACACCGGACGCGGTCCCGAGTTCACTTGGGAGCGTGAAGGTCAGATGAAGCAGAAGTAACCGCATTTGTTCCCAGATTCTGAGTTAACCCCTGCACCTGCTTAAATTTCGGGACGAAATTTCCGTAACGGGAAGGTACTGTAACGACCCTACTTTTTCCGTTATCTTTTGCCGTTAATTATTTAACGACCGTTAATTATTTTTCGTACCACGTCATTTCTATGACCTATATTATTATTTTTGTAATAATATATTAATTATTATGTGTTATATGAATATTTGTATTCATATCTTTAATTGTACGTTTCTACGTGTCGTGGATTTCTATCCGGCGAATCTTTTCGGTTTTCAAACCAACGGTCAAACTTTTGAGATTTTTAAATCCAAATTATTTTAAATATGATATTTTAATGTCATATGATTATATATAGTGTTTATATATTTTATTCGTCGCGTATTTGTTATCTCTCCGAAAAATCAATCGCGTAGTAGCGTTTGCGCGTTTCGAGTTTTGTTCGGGCATTCGGGCCGCAAGCATTTACACTTAACATCAAATTGAGCTAATGGGGCCCACCCCCTCTAAAAATTTCGGCCAAATTAGGCCTAACCCCCATTTTATTTCATTTAGTCATTTTACCTTATATTTGTTATTTCCCATTTTTCAAGATTCATGACCTAATACTTTCTCATTTCATTTTCTCTTTCTCTTTTTATCTCTTGAAAGCCGTCACCCAACACTCCCAAAATCATCATCATCTTCATCAATTTGTTGCTTGTTTCAAGAAGCTTTCATCATAATTGGATTCACCGCATCGTTCTCTACGCATCTATACTAATCTTTTCTTCATGAGGGTATAAACCCTAACCCTAGCTTTTTAATTTTTCTTTAATTTTCTGTATTTTGATGTTATTGTGATAGTATGATGCTTATATGTTATTGTATTGTTGATTGTATGCGTAGAATTGCTCGATTGCATATTTTTTCGGTTTGATAAAATTGGGACAGCAGCTTTTTCGTGTGTTTATGATATTGTAACTGATGTTGATCATAAAATAAAGTATATAAATGAGTTCCTCTCATCAAGACATTAATTTTAGACTCCGGATTCATGTCGTTTCGATTCCCGGAGCCCTAGATACGAGCAAAGTGGTATTTTGTTAAGATTGAAATGTGATTTTGGTATGAACCAGGTTTGGTCCGACTTTGTGACCATATTTGGTGACTTTAGGGTGTGTTAGTGTGTTAGGACTGATGGTAGGGCGAACTTTCATGTTCGGGTCATCTCAATCCGAGCCACGAATCACCCGTTACATCTAAAACACGTTTTTGATTGAATTGAAGTTCCAAGTAGTGTATTGGCTGTATATCACGACTTGTGGGCTGTTCATGGTGTGTTCTTGAGTGTACCAAAGTGTCGGGTGGTTTTCTTAGGCGGAGATATATGTAAGGCTCGCCGAAAACCGACACCCGGGGCTCAGGATACGACCCGATGAACTTTTGATTTAAAACTTGGGATTTATTATTAAACTTATGATATAAATAATGGATTTCATTATCATTTAATTACTTATGATATAAAAAGTAATTATTATTATTATTATTATTTAAGACTTATGATATATATTTATTATATCATTTAATTAATACTTATGATTTAATTAACATTTTAATTAAACTTGTGATTAATAATACTTTCATTATTAATGGAAAATACTTATGATAAGTATTAAACTTATATTATGAGATTATTATAATAAGACTTATAATAAGGATTAATTAATTATTTAATTATTATAAGGCTTAGTTATTATTTAATTATAATTTAATTATTAAATACTTATGATTTAATGATTTTAATTAGAAACTTATGATATGATTAATAATTCATTATTAATTAATAATACTTATGATATAATTTAAAATTTATTATTAATGAATAATACTTATATTATGACTAATATTTAATTAATTAATTAAATACTTATGTTATATTAATTATATCATTTAAACTTATATTAACTTTAATAATTCATTTTAATTTAATTAAACTTATGTTATGACATAATTAGACATATTTAACTTTAATAAACGTTATAACTTACATTATTATTATAACTTACACTTTTAAAATTAATGTTGACTATGTTTGACCAAGGTTGACTTTTGAGTTGACTTTCAGTTGACTTTGACTTCCAGTTGACTTCTGTTGACTTTCTAAATAAGGAAACTTTCCTAACTTAAAACTTTCTAAAAATAGAAACTTTCTAAATTTGGAAACTTTCCAAAAATAGAAACTTTCCAAAAATAGAAACTTTCCTAAAATAGAAACTTTCCAAAAATGGAAACCTGCTAAAAATAGAAACTTTCTAAAAATAGAAAGTGTGTGTCCGTACGCTGTTCCGATCAAACCGATGCATGTTGAGTATTGTTCTATGTCTACTTGCAACATGTACAATAGCTATCATACTAAGACTTGACCTAAGTTAGTTATTTATATCAACCTGCTTTATTTATAGGTCGGCGTTGTGATCATTCATGATCACTTTACTTCATTTGCTGTTCGCATAATTGTGTGGTTACTTCGTTTGCTAATAAGGTGAGTTATAGTCCCATTTTCTATTTTAAATCTTTTGGGATGAGAATACATGCAATTTATTTTATATTTTGGACATAAGTGGATGTTGGTTTAAATTATTCATTGTGAGTTGAACAAAAATATTCCCTAGTCTGGTAACTGTAATCACTGGTTTCTACTGGTGAACGCGAATCCTATGGATAGATCTATCGGGTTTGACAACCCCATTTCGAGCTAGTCGCGCTAGCAATTTGTTATCGGAATGTTTAGTACTTCGTATTTTGTTGTAGATACACTTGTTCGGTGTATATTATTTATTGTGTTTGGCAAGGGTAAATAAATGGTTAAGTGGTTACCAGGTGGCTCACGGAAAATGGAATAATGTTTTATTATATGTTTTCTAGCATATAATTTGGTGGTTCAAAAAGGAGTTTTTATGTTTTCAAACATAAATTTTTATTGTTTAAATTAAATATTGTTTGCAATATTAAACCTATAATTCACTCAACATTTTTGTTGACAGTTACTCGCATGTTTTATTCTCAGGTTCATGATTGATTGCTTCCGCTGTGCTTAGAGAGTCTGCATATTTATGATGGCAGCTTTTGTTAAACATTAACTTGCATTCTATTTTGTTACATTAAAAAGTGGTTGTTTGTTGACTTTATTTTGGTCAACTTTTGGTTAAAGTATTATTGTATAGTTTTTCTAAACTTATACATTTTAGTAGATTTCCTTTATAGGAAATCATTTTTTTAAATAAAGAATGCAAGGTTGTTTTATTAAATTCATATAGAGTTTCGATCAAGCTGTGGGACCAAGTGACGGAGCCGTTAAGTGTTTTGACGGAGCGTCACAGTTGGTATCAGAGCTCTGGTTGTAGGGAATTAGGCTGCATTGATGTCGTTACCCGAGTCAATAGGGTGTATTAGTGAGTCTAGTCTACAGCCCGGCCTATTATATATTACTATATGTGATTATTTGTATCGTATTGGTATGTATATTGTTGTCATACATACATTTCTATTATGTTCTGAATCCGGGAGGAACTCCCATTCCGATTTAAACATATTCTCCGACTCATGCGAGTTCATCTTTTAAAGGAACACCTCGGTTAGTGAAACCGAGGGGGTGTCATTCTTGACTTCTGGAATTCTCGACATTTCTATGTCATAATTAGTGTTTATTGATATAACGTTTAAGTTACATTACGTGTTCTAGAATTCTCGGCATTTCTATGTCATCTATTATGGTTATGTATATAACGTTTGAGTTATATTACGCGAGATGTCATTCTTGACTTCTAAAGGCTCGGCATTTCAATGTCAGCTATTGTGTTTGGGTATATAACATTTTTGTTACATTACATGCCATTGTGCCGTTGTGCCTATGTGCTTTGGTTTTTGAACCGAAAAACGTCATCCTTGACTTTTAGAGATTCTTGGTACTTCGAAGACATTTTTATGTCATCGTTACTCCTATTCATTACTTTCGATGTCTTTGTCTCTTGTGCTATCCTTAGCACATTGTTAAGAAATTGTTTTAGGGAAATTGTGTTGAAATTCGAGGTTGACCACGTGTCCTGACCTTATGTAGTGATATTGGAATGGAACTATGAGTTAGTGAAATATAATGGCGTCAGGCCAACGTGATTATATTACGTTAATTCATAAAAAGTCCCAATATTGTGACATGAGGAATAGAAAGCGAGTCAGAGAAAATTTATACACCACTCATTCGGAAATTCTAACGTTGTTACATGAGTAAGGAAGATACTCATTATCTTATTTGTTGATATACGAGAGACTCGTCTTAACCGAACTACTTACCCTATGTTTTGTCATTCATAACTCGCTTGTTAGTGACAGCTTCGCACGTGAAGAGTTTTGGCCCAAGGACTTATGTCCTGACAATAGTCAAAACAATATTTAACTCATTAATTTTCATGACCTCGTAGCATTTATTGATTAGATGTCGCAAGACGATTCAAGTCCATCACCCGAGCTTTAACGATCTTACTTCAACTCGTAACCTCTGTAATGCGGATACCCTGCTTTTCATTAAAATTTTTACACATTTGTGCAATTGGGCGGTTCTCACGAGATTTATAGGCGAATAAAAGTAATGAAATATTTTGTCATGTATACTATTTATAAAATCATATATGTACGTATGAATTCAAATGGACTAATTTACCCTTACCTATTTTGGCTATTATACACTAAATTATACCTTCAAAATTATTTTAAAAACCACTCTTGTTGAGTTGTTTAGTTAACTCAAATTGATTTACGTAAAATGGTACACGTTGTACATACTTCTAAATTTACTAAGAGCTTCGTTCCATTTATGGGGTTACATCAGACGTTTCAAGCTTTTTCAAAACTCCTTTGATTGATTACATTAGAATTTTCGCATTACTCTACCGAGTGTTTGGATCACAGTTCTCCTCATCCTCCGTTTAAGGATGAAACTTACCATTAAGTTCATTGATAGAAACTCATACACCACTTTGGGGGCCGGCTTTGTAAATTTGTTGGAGAGTCTTTGCGCTCATTAGATTTTATCTCTTATGGTTGGACATGGCCGAAACGCAGACCGATAAATCAAGTTTCTGGGGTACACTCGATGGTCACCTTATTGTAGAAAAGGCGCTAGGTGGGTTTCTACCCCAACTGTTGTTATAATGGGTATCATGGATATATTACTCTAGACCGTTTGAGGAGTTTCTACTCTCAATTTTCGTTGTCAACCGCAACACCCTCGTAAACATCAATCCTAGGATTCGATACTTTAGGGTGCACGAAATTATTTTTGGAGATTCATCTCACCTGGAGTCGGCCATTCTTTATAACCCATGATTCGCGTTCTTTTCATCCGCACATAAATTTAAGAATATGGATGAATCCTAGACTTCCTCGCTCATTGTACAAGGGAGTTCACTCTCGTTGAATTATCACACCTTTCATACGTCTTCCTCTCGGAAATATAATGAACATTTACTTTGGAGTCCATGATTCTCGTTAACTCCTTTGAGAGATTTGCCTTAAATATCTATGCCACCGATGTGACTACTCCATATTTATTTCTTCCTTCATTATTGCAACTTTATTTCATCCGTCCCAGTTCGTCCCCTTGGGGAGCTCCCGTTTTGTTCGTTGAGAAGAAAGATGGTTCATTTCATTTGTGTATTGATTATCGTGAATTGAACAAGCTTACAGTTAAAAACCGTTACCCTCTTCCAAGAATTGATGATCTGTTCGATCAACTTCAAGGTTCGTCCGTTTATTATAAGATTGATCTTCGTTCCGGTTATCACCAATTACGCGCTAAAGAAACTGATATTCTGAAAACCGCTTTCTGTACCCGTTATAGTCACTTTGAATTTCTTGTTATGCCGTTCAGATTGACAAATGCACCTGTTGTGTTCATGGACCTCATGAACCGTGTGTGTAGACCCTATCTGGACAAATTCGTTACTGTTTTCATCGATCACATCCTTATTTATTCTAAGAGTGATGAAGGGCGAAGAACATTTGAAGTTAGTGCTTGATCTGTTGAGGAAAGAAGAGTTGTACGCTAAGTTCCCTAAGTGTGCTTTCTGGTTAAGAGAAGTTCAATTTCCTCGGACATATTGTTAGTAAATAGGGAATACAAGTTGATTCTGCTAAGATTGAGGCGATTGAAAAGTGGGAAGTTCCGAAAACTCCTACTCAGATTCGCCAGTTTCTAGGATTAGCAGGCTATTATAGAAGGTTCATTCAAGATTTTTCACGAGTAGCGAAACCTCTGACTGCTTTAACACATAAGGGGAGGAAGTACGAGTGGAAGAGTGAACAAGAGTCTGCTTTCCAAACTCTGAAGAAGAAGTTAACTTCTGCACCGATATTATCACTACCTGAGGGTAATTATGATTTTGTTGTTTATTGTGATACTTCGCGTCAAGGCTTTGGGTGTGTTTTGATGCAATGAAAGAAGGTTATTGCATATGCGTCATGTCAGTTGAAGATCCACGAGCAGAATTATACAACCCATGATTTAGAATTGGGAGTTGTTATATTCGCACTCAAGAATTGGAGACATTACTTATATGGGGTCAAAGGTGCAGTGTACACTGATCACAAAAGTCTTCAACATATTCTTGATCAAAAACAGCTAAATATGAGGCAACGAAGATGGGTTGAGACGTTAAATGATTATGATTGCGAACTTTTATATCATTCGGGAAAGGCCAATGATGTGGCTGATGCATTAAGTCGTAAAGAAAGGGCTGAACCTCGCAGGTTTAGGGCCTTGAATATGACAATTCAAACAAACCTCGCTAGGCAGATCCTTGAGGCACAATAAGAAGCCTTGAAGGAGGAAAATTTTGTAACGGGAAGGTCCGAGGCTTGAGTAAACAGTTAGAGGTACAAACCGATGGTACTCGGTATTTTGCGGGATGCCTTTGGGTTCCGAAGTTTGGTGATCTACGAAAACTTGTTTTAGATGAGGCTCATAAGTTTAGGTACTCTATTCATCCTGGTTCAGGAAAGATGTATCATGATCTTAAGGAGCTGTATTGGTGGCCTAAATTGAAAGCTGATGTGGCTACGTATGTGGCTAAGTGTTTGACCTGCGCTAAGGTTAAAGCTGAACATCAGAAACCGTCTGGACTTTTGGTGCAACCTGAAATTCCCGAGTGGAAGTGGGAAGGTATTAAGATGGACTTTATTACGAAGTTACCGGGAGTTGTGGGTGGTTATGATACCATTTGGGTGATTGTTACCGACTCGCTAAGTCAACTCTTTTCTTGCCAATTAAGGAAACATATTCAATGAAGAAGTTTACTCGTTTGTATTTGAAGGAGATTATTTCGAGACATGGTGTTCCCGTATCGATTATGTTGGACTGAGGCAGTCTTAACAAGGTGCTCTAGGAACTAAATTGGATATGAGCACCGCTTATCATCCACAGACGGATGGTCAGAGTGAAAGGACCATTCAAACGTAGAAAATATGTTAAGAGCGTGTGTTATTGATTTTGGAAATGGGTGGGATAAATATTTGCCGCTGGATGATTTTTCTTATAACAGCAGTTATCATGCAAGTATTAAAGCCGCACCATTTGAAGCTCTGTATGGTAGAAAGTGTAGGTCTCCTGTCTGTTGGAATGAGGTTGGGGATGCTCAACTCACATGACCAGAGATCATTCACGAGACTACCGAGAAGATTGCACAGATTAAGGAAAGATTGAGAACTGCCAGGAGTAGGCAAAAGAGTTATGCTGATAAGAGAAGGAACGATATCGACTTTCAGGTCGGTGATCGTGTTATGTTGAAAGTTTCACCTTGGAAGGGTGTGGTACGTTTTGGTAAAAGGGGAAAGTTGAATCCTCGAATTGTTGGACCTTTTGGGATTATTGAGAGAGTTGGACCAGTGGCTTATCGTTTGAAATTGCCACAAGAACTCAGTGCTCTTCGTGACGTTTTTCATGTATCGAATTTAAAGAAGTGTTTGGCCGAGGCCAATGAAACTATTCTTTTTGATGAACTTCATGTTGATAAGCAACTTTATTTTATTGAAGAACCTGTTGAAATTATGGACCGAGAGGTAAAGACTCTTAAGCAGAGTAAAATTCCTATTGTTCGAGTTAGATGGAACACCGGACGCGGTCCCGAGTTCACTTGGGAGCGTGAAGGTCAGATGAAGCAGAAGTAACCGCATTTGTTCCCAGATTCTGAGTTAACCCCTGCACCTGCTTAAATTTCGGGACGAAATTTCCGTAACGGGAAGGTACTGTAACGACCCTACTTTTTCCGTTATCTTTTGCCGTTAATTATTTAACGACCGTTAATTATTTTTCGTACCACGTCATTTCTATGACCTATATTATTATTTTTGTAATAATATATTAATTATTATGTGTTATATGAATATTTGTATTCATATCTTTAATTGTACGTTTCTACGTGTCGTGGATTTCTATCCGGCGAATCTTTTCGGTTTTCAAACCAACGGTCAAACTTTTGAGATTTTTAAATCCAAATTATTTTAAATATGATATTTTAATGTCATATGATTATATATAGTGTTTATATATTTTATTCGTCGCGTATTTGTTATCTCTCCGAAAAATCAATCGCGTAGTAGCGTTTGCGCGTTTCGAGTTTTGTTCGGGCATTCGGGCCGCAAGCATTTACACTTAACATCAAATTGAGCTAATGGGGCCCACCCCCTCTAAAAATTTCGGCCAAATTAGGCCTAACCCCCATTTTATTTCATTTAGTCATTTTACCTTATATTTGTTATTTCCCATTTTTCAAGATTCATGACCTAATACTTTCTCATTTCATTTTCTCTTTCTCTTTTTCTCTCTTGAAAGCCGTCACCCAACACTCCCAAAATCATCATCATCTTCATCAATTTGTTGCTTGTTTCAAGAAGCTTTCATCATAATTGGATTCACCGCATCGTTCTCTACGCATCTATACTAATCTTTTCTTCATGAGGGTATAAACCCTAACCCTAGCTTTTTAATTTTTCTTTAATTTTCTGTATTTTGATGTTATTGTGATAGTATGATGCTTATATGTTATTGTATTGTTGATTGTATGCGTAGAATTGCTCGATTGCATATTTTTTCGGTTTGATAAAATTGGGACAGCAGCTTTTTCGTGTGTTTCTGATATTGTAACTGATGTTGATCATAAAATAAAGTATATAAATGAGTTCCTCTCATCAAGACATTAATTTTAGACTCCGGATTCATGTCGTTTCGATTCCCGGAGCCCTAGATACGAGCAAAGTGGTATTTTGTTAAGATTGAAATGTGATTTTGGTATGAACCAGGTTTAGTCCGACTTTGTGACCATATTTGGTGACTTTAGGGTGTGTTAGTGTGTTAGGACTGATGGTAGGGTGAACTTTCATGTTCGGGTCATCTCAATCCGAGCCACGAATCACCCGTTACATCTAAAACACGTTTTTGATTGAATTGAAGTTCCAAGTAGTGTATTGGCTGTATATCACGACTTGTGGGCTGTTCATGGTGTGTTCTTGAGTGTACCAAAGTGTCGGGTGGTTTGCTTAGGCGGAGATATATGTAAGGCTCGCCGAAAACCGACACCCGGGGCTCAGGATACGACCCGATGAACTTTTGATTTAAAACTTGGGATTTATTATTAAACTTATGATATAAATAATGGATTTCATTATCATTTAATTACTTATGATATAAAAAGTAATTATTATTATTATTTAAGACTTATGATATATATTTATTATATCATTTAATTAATACTTATGATTTAATTAACATTTTAATTAAACTTGTGATTAATAATACTTTCATTATTAATGGAAAATACTTATGATAAGTATTAAACTTATATTATGAGATTATTATAATAAGACTTATAATAAGGATTAATTAATTATTTAATTATTATAAGGCTTAGTTATTATTTAATTATAATTTAATTATTAAATACTTATGATTTAATGATTTTAATTAGAAACTTATGATATGATTAATAATTCATTATTAATTAATAATACTTATGATATAATTTAAAATTTATTATTAATGAATAATACTTATATTATGACTAATATTTAATTAATTAATTAAATACTTATGTTATATTAATTATATCATTTAAACTTATATTAACTTTAATAATTCATTTTAATTTAATTAAACTTATGTTATGACATAATTAGACATATTTAACTTTAATAAACGTTATAACTTACATTATTATTATAACTTACACTTTTAAAATTAATGTTGACTATGTTTGACCAAGGTTGACTTTTGAGTTGACTTTCAGTTGACTTTGACTTCCAGTTGACTTCTGTTGACTTTCTAAATAAGGAAACTTTCCTAACTTAAAACTTTCTAAAAATAGAAACTTTCTAAATTTGGAAACTTTCCAAAAATAGAAACTTTCCAAAAATAGAAACTTTCCTAAAATAGAAACTTTCCAAAAATGGAAACCTGCTAAAAATAGAAACTTTCTAAAAATAGAAAGTGTGTGTCCGTACGCTGTTCCGATCAAACCGATGCATGTTGAGTATTGTTCTATGTCTACTTGCAACATGTACAATAGCTATCATACTAAGACTTGACCTAAGTTAGTTATTTATATCAACCTGCTTTATTTATAGGTCGGCGTTGTGATCATTCATGATCACTTTACTTCATTTGCTGTTCGCATAATTGTGTGGTTACTTCGTTTGCTAATAAGGTGAGTTATAGTCCCATTTTCTATTTTAAATCTTTTGGGATGAGAATACATGCAATTTATTTTATATTTTGGACATAAGTGGATGTTGGTTTAAATTATTCATTGTGAGTTGAACAAAAATATTCCCTAGTCTGGTAACTGTAATCACTGGTTTCTACTGGTGAACGCGAATCCTATGGATAGATCTATCGGGTTTGACAACCCCATTTCGAGCTAGTCGCGCTAGCAATTTGTTATCAGAATGTTTAGTACTTCGTATTTTGTTGTAGATACACTTGTTCGGTGTATATTATTTATTGTGTTTGGCAAGGGTAAATAAATGGTTAAGTGGTTACCAGGTGGCTCACGGAAAATGGAATAATGTTTTATTATATGTTTTCTAGCATATAATTTGGTGGTTCAAAAAGGAGTTTTTATGTTTTCAAACATAAATTTTTATTGTTTAAATTAAATATTGTTTGCAATATTAAACCTATAATTCACTCAACATTTTTGTTGACAGTTACTCGCATGTTTTATTCTCAGGTTCATGATTGATTGCTTCCGCTGTGCTTAGAGAGTCTGCATATTTATGATGGCAGCTTTTGTTAAACATTAACTTGCATTCTATTTTGTTACATTAAAAAGTGGTTGTTTGTTGACTTTATTTTGGTCAACTTTTGGTTAAAGTATTATTGTATAGTTTTTCTAAACTTATACATTTTAGTAGATTTCCTTTATAGGAAATCATTTTTTTAAATAAAGAATGCAAGGTTGTTTTATTAAATTCATATAGAGTTTCGATCAAGCTGTGGGACCAAGTGACGGAGCCGTTAAGTGTTTTGACGGAGTCGTCACATTTCAACAAGTTCAAAACCTGTCTCAGATGTTCAGCATGTTCACTTTCGGTCTTTGAATACACTAGTATATCATCTATAAACACAATCACAAACTTATCTAAGAACAGACGACACACTCTATTCATTAGATCCATGAAGATTGCTGGCGCATTAGTCAACCCATAATGACCATACCTTGTTCTGAACGCTGTTTTCGGTATATCTGATTCAGCAACACGAACCTGATGATATCCGGATCGTAAGTCTATCTTAGAAAAGAATGAAGCACCCTGTAACTGATCGAACAAATCGTCTATTCGAGGTAACGGATACTTATTCTTCACTGTTCTTTTGTTCAATTCACGATAATCAATACACATACGCATTGACCCATCTTTCTTTTTAACAAACAATACCGGAGCACCCCACGGTGAAGAACTCGGTCGGATAAACCTACGATCTAATAGTTCTTGAATCTGTGACATAATTTCACGAATTTCAGATGGCACTAATCGGTATGGAGCTTTTGCAACTGGAGTTGTTCCAGGAACCAACTCAATATTATATTCGACTTCCCTTACCGGCGGCAGACCTGGTAACTCATCTGGGAACACTTCGGGAAATTCTGATACTATCGGAATATCGGCCACTATTTTCTTTTCTTTCTTCGCATCAATCACGTATGCAAGAAATGATTCACAACCCTTTGCCATCGACTTTTTTGCTTTCATCATGTTTATCAACGGAAAATTATACCCTCCCCGCTCCCCTCGGGCCACAACACGGGTTCCATCGGTCGAACGAAAGGTAATCATTTTCCTATCACACTTAATATTAGCCCTAAGTGAGCTCAACCAATCCATTCCTAGTACTACATCAAAGCTAGGAATAGGTAACACTAAACAAGTCACCAGGAAAGACTTCCCTTCGATTTCTATACAAACCCCAGACACATATGTTGTGACGGGTGTGATCTTACCATCGGCTACTTCTACACTAACCGGCTAGGGTAACACAGTAACTGGTAATTTCAACTTAGCACAGAAATCTTGGGACATAAAACACCTATTGGAACCACAATCAAACAATACGCGAGCAGGTATTGAGTTGATTAGAAACATACCGGTTATTACTTTGTCGGCTACCACAGCATTCTCAACCGACATCTGAAAAGCTCTAGCCTCTACTGTTGAAGGGTTCTTCCTATTCTGCCCACTTGAGGCAGTTGACCCTACGGCTGATGCAGAACGCGCCCCTGACCCTGCCCCGGAACTACCACTCTTCGACGGACAACTAACTGCACGATACCCTGGTTTGTGACAAGTCCAACACACACTATTCGGATACGGACATGCTGAAGACTCATGCCCAACAACACCACACTTTAAGCATCTTCTTGTAGCCTCAGAACACTGACCACTGTGAGAAGATCGACACGTGTGACACCAATTCCCTTTACCTGATCCAGATCCAGTACTACTCTGACCACCTTTACCCTTCGATTTAAACCCACTAGACTTCTTGGATTTAAATCCTATATGACCAGATACTTGCCCACCTTGTTGTAGCACATTACCAAACATTCTGTTTCTGGCGGCCTGAACATCACTTTCTACCATCATAGCCATCACAACAGCTTGAGACAACGATGTAGCTGTTCTAACAAAAGTTCGGTACTCTGGCAGAATAATATTAACAAAATACTGAATACGAGATGCTTTGTCTGGCACCCATTGTTGTACAAACCTCAGTTTATCCATAAACTTCTCTACTACCTCATCGATCGTCATTTGAGGCGTCATCTTCATTTCAAGAAACTCAGTCTTGATTCGGTTCATATCAAACGGATTACAATACTGTTCACACACCTTCCCATAAAACTGCTCCCATTTGATCATACTCACTTTCTCTTTCGGTATACTGGAAATCAAAGAATCCCACCAAGTCATAGCCCTACCTTTCAACAGTCTACTAGCATATGTTACCTTTAGCTCGGGTTCACACTGACATGCTTCAAATACCCTTTCAACTTCTCGCAACCAATTGAGAGTTACAGTTGGATCAGTACTTCTAGAGAACTCGGAGGGTTTGCAATCACGGAAGTTCTTATAAGTACATCTTTTGGGTGGTTGCATGTAAGGTTGATGGAATATTTGCATTTGGTATGGATTCATTATCATGGGATTTTGATAAGTAAAGGTGTTTTGTGGTGGCATATAATATTGGTTAGGTATTTGATTCTGAAAATGGTTCTGGGGCACATTATGAAATGTCCCGTTCTTATTGATTAAAAACGTTCCATATTAATTGATTTCGTTGCGAGGTTTTGACCTCTATATGAGACATTTTTCAAAGACTGCATTCATTTTAAAACAAACCATAACCTTTATTTCATCAATAAAGGTTTAAAAAGCTTTACGTAGATTATCAAATAATGATAATCTAAAATATCCTGTTTACACACGACCATTACATAATGGTTTACAATACAAATATGTTACAACAAAATAAGTTTCTTGAATGCAGTTTTTACACAATATCATACAAGCATGGACTCCAAATCTAGTCCTTATTTAAGTATGCGACAGCGGAAGCTCTTAATAATCACCTGAGAATAAACATGCTTAAAACGTCAACAAAAATGTTGGTGAGTTATAGGTTTAACCTATATATATCAAATCATAATAATAGACCACAAGATTTCATATTTCAATACACATCCCATACATAGAGATAAAAATCATTCATATGGTGAACACTTGGTAACCGACATTAACAAGATGCATATATAAGAATATCCCCATCATTCCGGGACACCCTTCGGATATGATATAAATTTCGAAGTACTAAAGCATCCGGTACTTTGGATGGGGCTTGTTGGGCCCGATAGATCTATCTTTAGGATTCGCGTCAATTAGGGTGTCTGTTCCCTAATTCTTAGATTACCAGACTTAATAAAAAGGGGCATATTCGATTTCGATAATTCAACCATAGAATGTAGTTTCACGTACTTGTGTCTATTTTGTAAATCATTTATAAAACATGCATGTATTCTCATCCCAAAAATATTAGATTTTAAAAGTGGGACTATAACTCACTTTCACAGATTTTTACTTCGTCGGGAAGTAAGACTTGGCCACTGGTTGATTCACGAACCTATAACAATATATACATATATATCAAAGTATGTTCAAAATAGATTTACAACACTTTTAATATATTTTGATGTTTTAAGTTTCTTAAGTCAGCTGTCCTCGTTAGTAACCTACAACTAGTTGTCCACAGTTAGATGTATAGAAATAAATCGATAAATATTATCTTGAATCAATCCACAACCCAGTGTATACGTATCTCAGTATTGATCACAACTCAAACTATATATATTTTGGAATCAACCTCAACCCTGTATAGCTAACTCCAACATTCACATATAGAGTGTTTATGGTTGTTCTGAAATATATATAGATGTATCGACATGATAGGTCGAAACATTGTATACGTGTCTATGGTATCTCAAGATTACATAATATACAATACAAGTTGATTAAGTTATGGTTGGAATAGATTTGTTACCAATTTTCACGTAGCTAAAATGAGAAAAATTATCCAATCTTGTTTTACCCATAACTTCTTCATTTTAAATCCGTTTTGAGTGAATCAAATTGCTATGGTTTCATATTGAACTCTATTTTATGAATCTAAACAGAAAAAGTATAGGTTTATAGTCGGAAAAATAAGTTACAAGTCATTTTTGTAAAGGTAGTCATTTCAGTCGAAAGAACGACGTCTAGATGACCATTTTAGAAAACATACTTCCACTTTGAGTTTAACTATAATTTTTGGATATAGTTTCATGTTCATAATAAAAATAATTTTCTCAGAATAACAACTTTTAAATCAAAGTTTATCATAGTTTTTAATTAACTAACCCAAAACAGCCCGCGGTGTTACTACGACGGCGTAAATCCGGTTTTACGGTGTTTTTCGTGTCTCCAGGTTTTAAATCATTAAGTTAGCATATAATATAGATATAGAACATGTGTTTAGTTGATTTTAAAAGTCAAGTTAGAAGGATTAACTTTTGTTTGCGAACAAGTTTAGAATTAACTAAACTATGTTCTAGTGATTACAAGTTTAAACCTTCGAATAAGATAGCTTTATACGTATGAATCGAATGATGTTATGAACATCATTACTACCTTAATTTCCTTGGATAAACCTACTGGAAAAGAGAAAAATGGATCTAGCTTCAACGGATCCTTGGATGGCTCGAAGTTCTTGAAGCAGAATCATGACACGAAAACAAGTTCAAGTAAGATCATCACTTGAAATAAGATTGTTATAGTTATAGAAATTGAACCAAAGTTTGAATATGATTATTACCTTGTATTAGAATTATTACCTACTGTAAGAAATAAAGATTTCTTGAGGTTTGATGATCACCTTACAAGATTGGAAGTGAGCTAGCAAACTTGAAAGTATTCTTGATTTTATGTAACTAGAACTTGTAGAATATATGAAGAACACTTAGAACTTGAAGATAGAACTTGAGAGAGATCAATTAGATGAAGAAAATTGAAGAATGAAAGTGTTTGTAGGTGTTTTTGGTCGTTGGTGTATGGATTAGATATAAAGGATATGTAATTTTGTTTTCATGTAAATAAGTCATGAATGATTACTCATATTTTTGTAATTTTATGAGATATTTCATGCTAGTTGCCAAATGATGGTTCCCACATGTGTTAGGTGACTCACATAGGCTGCTAAGAGCTGATAATTGGAGTGTATATACCAATAGTACATACATCTAAAAGCTGTGTATTGTACGAGTACGAATACGTGTGCATACGAGTAGAATTATTGATGAAACTGAACGAGGATGTAATTGTAAGCATTTTTGTTAAGTAGAAGTATTTTGATAAGTGTATTGAAGTCTTTCAAAAGTGTATAAATACATATTAAAACACTACATGTATATACATTTTAACTGAGTCGTTAAGTCATCGTTAGTCGTTACATGTAAGTGTTGTTTTTAAACCTTTAGGTTAACGGTCTTGTTAAATGTTGTTAACCCAATGTTTATAATATCAAATGAGATTTTAAATTATTATATTATCATGATATTATCATGTATGAATATCTCTTAATATGATATATATACATTAAATGTCTTTACAACGATAATCGTTACATATATGTCTCGTTTAAAAATCATTAAGTTAGTAGTCTTATTTTTACATATGTAGTTCATTGTTAATATACTTAATGATATGTTTACTTATCATAGTATCATGTTAACTATATATATATCCATATATATGTCATCATATAGTTTTTACAAGTTTTAACGTTCGTGAATCACCGGTCAACTTGGGTGGTCAATTGTCTATATGAAACATATTTCAATTAATCAAGTCTTAACAAGTTTGATTGCTTAACATGTTGGAAACATTTAATCATGTAAATATCAATCTCAATTAATATATATAAACATGAAAAAGTTCGGGTCACTACAGTACCTACCCGTTAAATAAATTTCATCCCGAAATTTTAAGCTGTTGAAGGTGTTGACGAATCTTCTGGAAATAGATGCGGGTATTTCTTCTTCATCTGATCTTCACGCTCCCAGGTGAACTCGGGTCCTCTACGAGCATTCCATCGAACCTTAACAATTGGTATCTTGTTTTGCTTAAGTCTTTTAACCTCACGATCCATTATTTCGACGGGTTCTTCGATGAATTGAAGTTTTTCGTTGATTTGGATTTCATCAAACGGAATAGTGAGATCTTCTTTAGCAAAACATTTCTTCAAATTCGAGACGTGGAAAGTGTTATGTACAGCTGCGAGTTGTTGAGGTAACTCAAGTCGGTAAGCTACTGGTCCGACACGATCAATAATTTTGAATGGTCCAATATACCTTGGATTTAATTTCCCTCGTTTACCAAATCGAACAACGCCTTTCCAAGGTGCAACTTTAAGCATGACCATCTCTCCAATTTCAAATTCTATATCTTTTCTTTTAATGTCAGCGTAGCTCTTTTGTCGACTTTGGGCGGTTTTCAACCGTTGTTGAATTTGGATGATCTTCTCGGTAGTTTCTTGTATAATCTCCGGACCCGTAATCTGTCTATCCCCCACGTCACTCCAACAAATCGGAGACCTGCACTTTCTATCATAAAGTGCTTCAAACGGCGCCATCTCAATGCTTGAATGGTAGCTGTTGTTGTAGGAAAATTCTGCTAACAGTAGATGTCGATCCCAACTGTTTCCGAAATCAATAACACATGCTCGTAGCATGTCTTCAAGCATTTGTATCGTCCTTTCGCTCTGCCCATCAGTTTGTGGATGATAGGCAGTACTCATGTCTAGACGAGTTCCTAATGCTTGCTGTAATGTCTGCCAGAATCTTGAAATGAATCTGCCATCCCTATCAGAGATAATAGAGATTGGTATTCCATGTCTGGAGACGACTTCCTTCAAATACAGTCGTGCTAACTTCTCCATCTTGTCATCTTCTCTTATTGGCAGGAAGTGTGCTGATTTGGTGAGACGATCAACTATTACCCAAATAGTATCAAAACCACTTGCAGTCCTTGGCAATTTAGTGATGAAATTCATGGTAATGTTTTCCCATTTCCATTCCGGGATTTCGGGTTGTTGAAGTAGACCTGATGGTTTTTGATGCTCAGCTTTGACCTTAGAACACGTCAAACATTCTCCTACGTATTTAGCAACATCGGCTTTCATACCCGGCCACCAAAAATGTTTCTTGAGATCCTTGTACATCTTCCCCATTCCAGAATGTATTGAGTATCTGGTTTTATGAGCTTCTCTAAGTACCATTTCTCTCATATCTCCAAATTTTGGTACCCAAATCCTTTCAGCCCTATACCGGGTTCCGTCTTCCCGAATATTAAGATGCTTCTCCGATCCTTTGGGTATTTCATCCTTTAAATTTCCCTCTTTTAAAACTCCTTGTTGCGCCTCCTTTATTTGAGTAGTAAGGTTATTATGAATCATTATATTCATAGATTTTACTCGAATGGGTTCTCTGTCCTTCCTGCTCAAGGCATCGGCTACTACATTTGCCTTCCCCGGGTGGTAACAAATCTCAAAGTCGTAATCATTCAACAATTCAATCCACCTACGCTGCCTCATATTCAGTTGTTTCTGATTAAATATGTGTTGAAGACTTTTATGGCCGGTATATATAATACTTTTGACCCCATATAAGTAGTGCCTCCAAGTCTTTAATGCAAAAACAACCGCGCCTAATTCCAAATCATGCGTCGTATAATTTTGTTCGTGAATCTTCAATTGTCTAGACGCATAAGCAATCACCTTCGTTCGTTGCATTAATACACAACCGAGACCTTGCTTTGATGCGTCACAATAAATCACAAAATCATCATTCCCTTCAGGCAATGACAATATAGGTGCCGTAGTTAGCTTTTTCTTCAATAACTGAAACGCTTTCTCTTGTTCATCATTCCATTCAAATTTCTTCCCTTTATGCGTTAATGCAGTCAAGGGTTTTGCTATTCTGGAAAAGTCTTGGATGAACCTTCTGTAGTAACCAGCTAGTCCTAAAAACTGCCGTATGTGTTTCGGAGTTTTCGGGGTTTCCCACTTTTCAACAGTTTCTATCTTTGCCGGATCCACCTTAATACCTTCTTTGTTCACTATGTGACCGAGGAATTGAACTTCTTCCAACCAAAATGCACACTTTGAAAACTTAGCGTACAATTCTTCCTTCCTCAATACTTCTAACACCTTTCTCAAATGTTCACCGTGTTCTTGGTCATTCTTTGAGTAAATAAGTATGTCATCAATGAAAACAATGACAAACTTGTCAAGGTATGGTCCACACACTCGGTTCATAAGGTCCATGAACACAGCTGGTGCATTAGTTAAACCAAATGGCATGACCATAAACTCGTAATGACCGTAACGTGTTCTGAAAGCAGTCTTTGGAATATCATCTTCTTTCCCCCGCATTTGATGATACCCGGAACGTAAGTCAATCTTTGAATAAACAGACGAGCCTTGTAGTTGATCAAATAAGTCGTCGATTCTCGGTAGTGGGTAGCGGTTCTTGATGGTAAGTTTGTTCAACTCTCGGTAGTCAATACACAACCTGAATGTACCATCTTTCTTCTTGACAGACAAAACAGGAGCTCCCCACGGTGATGTGCTTGGTCGAATGAAACCACGCTCTAAAAGTTCTTGTAATTGGCTTTGCAGTTCTTTCATCTCGCTGGGTGCGAGTCTGTAAGGAGCACGAGCTATTGGTGCAGCTCCTGGTACAAGATCTATTTGAAATTCAACGGATCGATGTGGGGGTAATCCCGGTAATTCTTTCGGAAATACATCGGGAAATTCTTTTGCAATGGGAACATCATTGATGCTCTTTTCTTCAGTTTATACTTTCTCGACGTGTGCTAGAACAGCATAGCAACCTTTTCTTATTAGTTTTTGTGCCTTCAAATTACTAATAAGATGTAGCTTCGTGTTGCCCTTTTCTCCGTACACCATTAAGGGTTTTCCTTTTTCTCGTATAATGCGAATTGCATTTTTGTAACAAACGATCTCTGCTTTCACTTCTTTCAACCAGTCCATACCGATTATCACATCAAAACTCCCTAAGTCTACTGGTATCAAATCAATCTTAAATGTTTCGCTAACCAGTTTAATTTCTCGATTCCGACATATATTATCTGCTGAAATTAATTTACCATTTGCTAATTCGAGTAAAAATTTACTATCCAAAGGCGTCAATGGACAACTTAATTTAGCACAAAAATCTCTACTCATATAGCTTCTATCCGCACCCGAATCAAATAAAACGTAAGCAGATTTATTGTCAATAAGAAACGTACCCGTAACAAGCTCTGGGTCTTCCTGTGCCTCTGCCGCATTAATATTGAAAACTCTTCCGTGGCCTTGTCCATTCGTGTTCTCCTGGTTCGGGCAATTTCTAATAATGTGACCCGGTTTTCCACATTTATAACAAACTACATTGGCATAACTTGCTCCGACACTACTTGCTCCACCATTACTCGTTCCGACACCATTTGTTCCTTTCGTTCTATTAACCCCTGGTCCGTAGACCTCACACTTCGCCGCGCTATGACCATTTCTTTTACACTTGTTGCAAAATTTGGTGCAGAACCCCGAGTGATACTTTTCACACCTTTGGCATAGCTGCTTCTGATTGTTGTTGCTGTTGCGGTTATTATTGTTGTTGGGATGATTGTTGTAGTTGCTGTTGTTGTTGTTGTTGTTGTTGTTGTTGTTGTTGGGCCGTTTGTTGTAGTTGCGATTGATGTTGCGATTGTTGGGATAATTGTTGCGATTATTGTTGTAATTGCTGTTGTTGCTGTATTGGTGATTCTTATCACCGTTTTCCTCCCACTTTCTTTTGACTTGCTTCACATTGGCCTCTTCAGCAGTCTGTTCTTTAATTCTTTCTTCAATCTGGTTCACTAGTTTGTGAGCCATTCTACATGCCTGTTGTATGGAGGCAGGCTCGTGTGAACTTATATCTTCTTGGATTCTTTCCGGTAATCCTTTCACAAACGCGTCGATCTTCTCTTCCTCATCTTCGAATGCTCCCGGACACAATAGGCACAATTCTGTGAATCGTCTTTCGTACGTGGTAATATCAAATCCTTGGGTTCGTAACCCTCTAAGTTCTGTCTTGAGCTTATTGACCTCGGTTCTGGGACGGTACTTCTCGTTCATCAAGTGCTTGAATGCTGACCACGGTAGTGCGTACGCATCGTCTTGTCCCACTTGCTCTAGATAGGTATTCCACCATGTTAACGCAGAACCTGTGAAGGTATGCGTAGCGTACTTCACTTTGTCCTCTTCAGTACACTTACTTATGGCAAACACCGATTCGACCTTCTCGGTCCACCGTTTCAATCCGATCGGTCCTTCGGTTCCATCAAATTCCAAAGGTTTGCAGGCAGTGAATTCTTTGTAGGTGCATCCTACACGATTTCCTGTACTGCTAGATCCAAGGTTATTGTTGGTATGTAGCGCAGCCTGTACTGCGGCTATGTTTGAAGCTAGAAAAGTACGGAATTCCTCTTCATTCATATTCACGGTGTGTCGAGTAGTCGGTGCCATTTCCTTCAAAATAGTCAAATGGAACAAGTTAATCATACAGAATATTAAGAGTAGTTAATAGTATTTCGTAGTATAATATGAACTCATTTATAAAAGCTTTTTCTTCATATTAGCGTTTTATAAGTTTAAATTCGGGTAGTACCTACCCGTTAAGTTCATACTTAGTAGCTAATATACAATTCAACTACTACAATTCTATATGAAAAACTGATTATAATAATATTTCGCGTTCAAACTTTTACACAATATTTTACAAACTTACAATACCGCTTATTTTACATATAGCATGAAATATAGCACACAATAAATTTGATACAAGATGGTTGTGAAGATAATTCTAGCTAGTACACAAGTCGTTCAGCAAAGGCAATAAAGACACGTAATTCATACGTCCAGAAACAAGTCATGCATTCTGGTTTTACTAGGATTACTTCCCATCCTTGGTCTTGTGGAACATAACCGTTATGGCCGTTGATAAGACAGCGTGTTGTAACGTCGTCAAAGGGACGAGGGTTACGTAATGTCCAACAGTCCCGTAACAATCTAAAAACCTCATTTCTTACCCCAATTACTGACTCCGTCACTTGTGGGAACGTTTTGTTTAATAGTTGTAGGCCGATGTTCTTGTTCTCACTTTGGTGAGAAGCGAACATTACAAATCCGTAAGCATAACATGCTTCTTTATGTTGCATGTTAGCCGCTTTTTCTAAATCACGAAGTCCAATATTCGGATATATTGAGTCAAAATAATTTCTTAACCCATTGCGTAAAATAGCATTTGGGTTCCCCGCAATATATGCGTCAAAGTAAACACATCGTAACTTATGGATTTCCCAATGTGATATCCCCCATCTTTCGAACGAAAGCCTTTTATAAACCAAGGCATTCTTGGAACGTTCTTCGAATGTCATACAAACTGATCTCGCCTTAAATAGCTGTGCCGAAGAATTCTGACCGACTCTAGACAAGATTTCATCAATCATGTCTCCGGGTAGGTCTCTTAAAATATTGGGTTGTCTATCCATTTTGTGTTTTATACTGTAAAATAGACAAGAGTTAGATTCATAAAAAAAATACTTATTAATACAAGCAATTTTTACATATATCATAAAGCATAAGCACACTATATTACATATATTACACCACATGAATACAACTATCTTATTCCGACTCGCTTGTTTCTTCTTCTTCGGTTTTGGTTCGTTTTGCCAAGTTTCTAGGGATATATGATGTTCCCCTAATACGAGCCGTCGTTATCCACATTGGTTTAGAAAAACCTGGTGGTTTAGAGGTTCCCGGGTCATTGTTACAACTTAAGGACTTCGGGGGTTGACGATACATATAAAGTTCATCGGGGTTGGAATTAGATTTCTCTATTTTTATGCCCTTTCCCTTATTATTTTCTTTTGCCTTTTTAAATTCTGTTGGGGTAATTTCTATAACATCATCGGAATTCTCGTCGGAATCCGATTCATCGGAGAATTGGTAATCCTCCCAATATTTTGCTTCCTTGGTGGAAACACCATTGACCATAATTAACCTTGGTCGGTTGGTTGAGGATTTTCTTTTACTTAACCGTTTTATTATTTCCCCCACCGGTTCTATTTCTTCATCAGGTTCCGATTCTTCTTCCGGTTCCGATTCTTCTTCCGGTTCCGACTCTTCTTCCGGTTCCTCTTCGGGAACTTGTGAATCAGTCAACGAATCATTCCAATTTACATTTGACTCTTCATTATTATTAGGTGAGTCAATGGGACTTGTTCTAGAGGTAGACATCTATCACATAATATCAAACGCGTTAAGAGATTAATATATCACATAATATTCACATGTTAAAAATATATAGTTTCTAACAAAATTTGTTAAGCAATCATTTTTCAAGTAAACACGGTCGAAGTCCAGACTCACTAATGCATCCTAACAAACTCGATAAGACACACTAATACAAAATTCTGGTTCTCTAAGACCAACGCTCGGATACCAACTGAAATGTCCCGTTCTTATTGATTAAAAACGTTCCATATTAATTGATTTCGTTGCGAGGTTTTGACCTCTATATGAGATATTTTTCAAAGACTGCATTCATTTTAAAACAAACCATAACCTTTATTTCATCAATAAAGGTTTAAAAAGCTTTACGTAGATTATCAAATAATGATAATCTAAAATATCCTGTTTACACACGACCATTACATAATGGTTTACAATACAAATATGTTACAACAAAATAAGTTTCTTGAATGCAGTTTTTACACAATATCATACAAGCATGGACTCCAAATCTCGTCCTTATTTAAGTATGCGACAGCGGAAGCTCTTAATAATCACCTGAGAATAAACATGCTTAAAACGTCAACAAAAATGTTGGTGAGTTATAGGTTTAACCTATATATATCAAATCATAATAATAGACCACAAGATTTCATATTTCAATACACATCCAATACATAGAGATAAAAATCATTCATATGGTGAACACCTGGTAACCGACATTAACAAGATGCATATATAAGAATATCCCCATCATTCCGGGACACCCTTCGGATATGATATAAATTTCGAAGTACTAAAGCATCCGGTACTTTGGATGGGGCTTGTTGGGCCAGATAGATCTATCTTTAGGATTCGTGTCAATTAGGGTGTCTGTTCCCTAATTCTTAGATTACCAGACTTAATAAAAAGGGGCATATTCGATTTCGATAATTCAACCATAGAATGTAGTTTCACGTACTTGTGTCTATTTTGTAAATCATTTATAAAACATGCATGTATTCTCATCCCAAAAATATTAGATTTTAAAAGTGGGACTATAACTCACTTTCACAGATTTTTACTTCGTCGGGAAGAAAGACTTGGCCACTGGTTGATTCACGAACCTATAACAATATATACATATATATCAAAGTATGTTCAAAATAGATTTACAACACTTTTAATATATTTTGATGTTTTAAGTTTCTTAAGTCAGCTGTCCTCGTTAGTAACCTACAACTAGTTGTCCACAGTTAGATGTACAGAAATAAATCGATAAATATTATCTTGAATCAATCCACGACCCAGTGTATACGTATCTCAGTATTGATCACAACTCAAACTATATATATTTTGGAATCAACCTCAACCCTGTATAGCTAACTCCAACATTCACATATAGAGTGTTTATGGTTGTTCTGAAATATATATAGATGTGTCGACATGATAGGTCGAAACATTGTATACGTGTCTATGGTATCTCAAGATTACATAATATACAATACAAGTTGATTAAGTTATGGTTGGAATAGATTTGTTACCAATTTTCACGTAGCTAAAATGAGAAAAATTATCCAATCTTGTTTTACCCATAACTTCTTCATTTTAAATCCGTTTTGAGTGAATCAAATTGCTATGGTTTCATATTGAACTCTATTTTATGAATCTAAACAGAAAAAGTATAGGTTTATAGTCGGAAAAATAAGTTACAAGTCGTTTTTGTAAAGGTAGTCATTTCAGTCGAAAGAACGACGTCTAGATGACCATTTTAGAAAACATACTTCCACTTTGAGTTTAACCATAATTTTTGGATATAGTTTCATGTTCATAATAAAAATAATTTTCTCAGAATAACAACTTTTAAATCAAAGTTTATCATAGTTTTTAATTAACTAACCCAAAACAGCCCGCGGTGTTACTACGACGGCGTAAATCCGGTTTTACGGTGTTTTTCGTGTCTCCAGGTTTTAAATCATTAAGTTAGAATATAATATAGATATAGAACATGTGTTTAGTTGATTTTAAAAGTCAAGTTAGAAGGATTAACTTTTGTTTGCGAACAAGTTTAGAATTAACTAAACTATGTTCTAGTGATTACAAGTTTAAACCTTCGAATAAGATAGCTTTATACGTATGAATCAAATGATGTTATGAACATCATTACTACCTTAATTTCCTTGGATAAACCTACTGGAAAAGAGAAAAATGGATCTAGCTTTAACGGATCCTTGGATGGCTCGAAATTCTTGAAGCAGAATCATGACACGAAAACAAGTTCAAGTAAGATCATCACTTGAAATAAGATTGTTATAGTTATAGAAATTGAACCAAAGTTTGAATATGATTATTACCTTGTATTAGAATGATTACCTACTGTAAGAAATAAATATTTCTTGAGGTTGGATGATCACCTTACAAGATTGGAAGTGAGCTAGCAAACTTGAAAGTATTCTTGATTTTATGTAACTAGAACTTGTAGAATATATGAAGAACACTTAGAACTTGAAGATAGAACTTGAGAGAGATCAATTAGATGAAGAAAATTGAAGAATGAAAGTGTTTGTAGGTGTTTTTGGTCGTTGGTGTATGGATTAGATATAAAGGATATGTAATTTTGTTTTCATGTAAATAAGTCATGAATGATTACTCATATTTTTGTAATTTTATGAGATATTTCATGCTAGTTGCCAAATGATGGTTCCCACATGTGTTAGGTGACTCACATGGGCTGCTAAGAGCTGATCATTGGAGTGTATATACCAATAGTACATACATCTAAAAGCTGTGTATTGTACGAGTACGAATACGGGTGCATACGAGTAGAATTATTGATGAAACTGAACGAGGATGTAATTGTAAGCATTTTTGTTAAGTAGAAGTATTTTGATAAGTGTATTGAAGTCTTTCAAAAGTGTATAAATACATATTAAAACACTACATGTATATACATTTTAACTGAGTCATTAAGTCATCGTTAGTCGTTACATGTAAGTGTTGTTTTTAAACCTTTAGGTTAACGGTCTTGTTAAATGTTGTTAACCCAATGTTTATAATATCAAATGAGATTTTAAATTATTATATTATCATGATATTATCATGTATGGATATCTCTTAATATGATATATATACATTAAATGTCTTTACAACGATAATCGTTACATATATGTCTCGTTTAAAAATCATTAAGTTAGTAGTCTTGTTTTTACATATGTAGTTCATTGTTAATATACTTAATGATATGTTTACTTATCATAGTATCATGTTAACTATATATATATATCCATATATATGTCATCATATAGTTTTTACAAGTTTTAACGTTCGTGAATCACCGGTCAACTTGGGTGGTCAATTGTCTATATGAAACATATTTTAATTAATCAAGTCTTAACAAGTTTGATTGCTTAACATGTTGGAAACATTTAATCATGTAAATATCAATCTCAATTAATATATATAAACATGAAAAAGTTCGGGTCACTACAGTTATGACCTAATTAATTGTATGAAATGATTATATTATTTATTGAATATGTATATTAACTTTGTTTGTGTTGTTCTCAGGTTATAAGGACAAGGAGGAAGCTCAGAAATAATAACTGAGAAGTTGCTGGTAATTGATGAGTGGGTCTATCTCTGGATAGAGTTTAAGTAGCATATCATGCTACTGTGATTGACTCTTTTACCATGCATAGTGTAGAAATTACCATGTTAGAATAATATAGTATGCCTGATGTAACGACCCTGGTTTTTCCTACGTTATTTATTAATAATTACTATTATTAATACGTGTGTTTAAACGAATGTACGTTATTACATTTACATGTTGCCATGATTGCCCGTACTTGACTTTTAAGTGCCCGAAACGTCTTTGTGACACCCGGAACTTGCACGAATAATATTTTCAAGTATTATTTACATTCATGATTAATTTTATTAATCATTTTAATTAACTAAGGCTATTAGTTAGTTACTTGGGCTTTAATTGATTTAACTTGTGATTTATTTGAACTTGGGCTTTGATTAGTTAATGGACTCATGAATTAAGACTTGTAAGCCCACCCTACCTTTAAGTTGGCTTAGTTAGCCCACTCTTTCAAAGTGTAAGTATCACTTTAACTTGTAACTAGTTGGTTAACTTAGTAAGGAATCAAGTTAGTTGTTCTTCCCATGCATGCACCCATTTTAACCACCTTTAAGGACAACCACATGCTAGTACCCACCAAACAAAGCTCTCACCCCTTTTGGGCTGCTGCAGGCCGAAAATATAGAGGCCTTGGGAGTGCTTTTTTTGTGTCATTTTATGTAATACTACTTCACTTGTATAACCTCATTCAAACACACATTCATCTCCCATTTTCTCTCAACCATTCTCTCTCACTTTTCTCTACTTACTTGTAAGTAATATGAACTTTTCTCTCCTCTTTTCCTTGCAAAAAAACTGATTTCATAAGCATTCATCATCATCAATCTTTGTTTGTTGTTTGATTCTTGTTACATGTTGTTGTTACTTACTTACTAACTTTCAAGAATCTAACTTCCTAGTTTTGATTCTTCATAATATCTTGTATTTATCAAGAACATCCAAGAACATAATCTATCTAGTTATGTTCTACATATTTTGTTTCAAAAGATTTAAAGTTTATAATCTTTATAATTGTTACTTGTGTTCTTGTTTGTTGTATGTTACTAGAATACCACCTTCATGGTTGGTTTAGGCTTATCTTTCATTTTCTTTATTTCTTATTGTTAGTTGCTTACTACACTTTTGAACAAGGACATGAAACCAACAAGAGCTTACACTTTGGTGCAAGTATCATGGATCCAACACTTGGTTGTGATCTTTCTTAGTGTTCATGAACTTGTTCATAAACTTACATGTAACCTTGGTTCATCAAACACTTACAACACTTGCACTTGAGTTATGATGGACAAACCTTGGTCAAAATGATGTTAACACATCAACGAGTTGTACACTTGAAGCTATACGCATCAAGGATGAGAACCGTGATGAACATCAAGCACCGAGACAACCGGAACTCTCCAAAACCCACTGTTCTGTCCAAAACCTACTGACCTGATGCTTCTGGAACAGACCAGTAGACCTGGGCTGTTCTAACCTTGATTTTTAGATAGAACTTTTCGAGTAGATAACTTTTCATATAGGACTCGTCTTAATCCGAGTTACGGTTTAGGATTTACGGCCCTCCGATCGTTACCATGTCCTTTAACGTTGTGCAGAAATTTCTGACCTACTCGCACTTAGACCGTCGCCACGGTCAAACCAAGACGAGTTTGCTTCTGTAAATTTTACCACACTTAAGGGACTCATAGACGGAGCCATGACCACTGGTCTCACCTTAATTCAGTAAGGGTAGAGGCCGTGGTGACTGACCGAAGTCAGCCTTTGTTTTAAACGACTTCATAAACGAGTCTTACTTGTTACCTTTTGTTTAATGATGATTGATGATGACCCTTATGACCTTAATTACGTACTTGTAAACCTTTTGAGACGACTTATTGACTTAGTGCTATTTGACTTAGGTTGAGGACGTTTGGACCGTTACTTGCACACCACTTTCCGACTACTACCTTACCATTACTACTAATCATTGTGAGTTATAGCATTCCCTTTTTACTTTAACTTATTTTGGGAACTGAGAATACATGCGGATTTTATGTTTTACATACTAGGCACGAGTACTTAAACTTTATATATGTGTGGGTTATATAACGGCAGAAACATTCCCTTTAGCTCGGTAACGTTTAATCATTGGTTTTTGAACCGTGAACGCGAATCTTAGATATGGATCCATAGGGTTTGACATCCCCACTCGGGCTAGTAGCGCTAGCATTTAACGAGTGTTTAATACTTCGAGGTTATACGCACTTGCCAAGTGCACTTTAAGGGGGTACATTAAACGTTAAGTTAGTTACCGGGTGCCCACGGTTAAGCATATACTTTTACATACTTTTGAAACGCTCGTTGTAGCACTGAAATCTCGTGGCCTACTTACATTACTGTTATACTTAAACTATAGCTCACCAACCTTTGTGTTGACCTTTTTAAGCATGTATTTTCTCAGGTGTTTGAAGTCGCTTCCGCTATCTTACTAGTCGTGCTGTAGAACCCGCTGCCTAGAGTTGTTATCGCATGACTACTTATGTTGCATTCAAACTTTTTACTTATGAACTTATGTTATGTAACGACCATTATGGTCACGTACACTTATTTAATGCTTCTACTTAGTGAAGCATACTTTTGATTTGTAAAACAATTGACGTATGTTATGACGTCACTTTTATTAATGAATGCAAACTCTGTTTTGAAAACGCATATAGTACTTAACCTTGTAATGATCCTGTTGATGATGGTCCGTACATGATGATTTAGTACGGGGCGTCACATTTGGTATCAGAGCATTGGTTGTAGGGAATTAGGATGCATTAGTGAGTCTAAGACCGACCCGAGTAGGATTCACTAATAGGGCTAATCTACAACTTGTTAGTTTACTTGTTTCCGCTGAACTTACTACATGCTGCTGCTTACTGTTACTGCTATATGCCGTATGCTACTACGTGATTTCACTACTGCATGCTATTACTTGCTTTCGATTGCATGCTAGTTTCGTACGATTACTGATATTGCCATGCTACTTATTGTTATACATGAATTAAACTGTTGGCCTATTATTTGCTTGCTTTATGACATACTGACATGGAAAATTTATTTTTCCTTGTTCAGATGTCGGACGTTCCACCTACTAACATCCCGAGCGGCTCAGGCCCCGTTGTTCCTCCCACTGCTGCACCTGTTGCTGCTGCTGCTGCTGCTGCTGACATTCCGGCCCCGACACCCACTGGCGACCCCGGCGCCTCTAGTTCTGGAGCTAGCTCTAGTGTGCCTATCCCGGCGTCTTCTTCCAGACCCCTGAGGCAACTGGCTCGCATTGGTGGCATAGAGATCCCCGCGGAGTTCGGGGAAGGACCCTTCCGCAATCACTGGCGCACACCTTGCCGACGCACTGCCGACGGCCGCTTAGCCGTGATTACGCCAGGCCGACACCGACAGATGTTGGCCGCTTTCGGATATGTTGAGCCACCCGCACCACCACCGCATGATTCAGACGACGGTTCTTCCACCGATGCTTCTTCAGACGACACCTCATCTGACGACTCCAGTGATGAGGAGGATCCCGCTGACCGACCGATTCAGGCACCTTCTACCCCGCCGAAGAAGCGGTATCGCTTCGCTGGCATAATTCCTGGTCGTACTGTCACTGACGCTTATGGTCGGCGTCGTAGGATCACTGCTCGTAAACGGCTGGTGCCGTACCCCGCCGACCCACTGATATTACCGTCTCCACCCAGAGCCGGACCATCCACTTCAGCACCACCGGCTCCACCTGCACCGCCAGCACCACCTGCCCCACCATCTTCCTCTAATGAGGAAATGAGGCGGGAGATTGAGATTCTCCAGACTCGAGTTACCGAGCTCGAGGAGCAGATGACTCATGTTTTGGACATCTTGTACCCACCATCGCCGTAGGACTTTGTACTAGATTCTGTATTGTAATCTCTTTTTGTAATTTCATATTTCACTTATGTAATGTACGAACTTATTGTAATGTATGAACTTATTATCATTAATGAATGGAATTTGTGTTGTTACTTTGTGCGCAAGTGTTCTATTTACATTATCATATCATGATTTTGTGGTACTTATATATGCTTGCATTACTTAATCAACATGTGTTGTGCTGTTTTCATGTTGGTTGTTATATACTATATTATTATTATTTGCATAATGGATTTTGACTTGAGTCAAAATGTTTGTATAGAACATCATGGCCAACGGGAGATCTATCCCCACCGCGGCACAAATTGAGGAAATGATTAACGAGCGAGTCGCTGCTGCACTAGCTGAAAGACAACCCCAAGTTCCACCACCACCGCCTGTCAATCCACCTGTCGTCCGAGATGGGTGTACTTACAAGGAATTCCAAAACTGCAAGCCACACTACTTCAGTGGCACTGAGGGACCCGTCGGTCTCACCAGATGGTTCGAAAAGTTGGAATCGGTATTCAGGGTTAGCAATTGTTCTGAGGCTAACAAAACGAAATTTGCATCTTGCACGCTGTCTGATGGCGCGCTCACATGGTGGAATACCATGGCCCAAGCGAAAGGAATTGATGAGGCGTATGCTACGCCTTGGGAAGAATTTAAATGTGCTATGATCGAGGAATACTGTCCGAGAACCGAGATTCAAAAGATGGAAATCGAATTTATGCAATTGAAGACCGTAGGGAACGACCTTAACAGCTACAACCGTAGGTTTTTGGAATTGGCTCTTATGTGTCCAACCATGGTCACCCCCGAATTTAAGCGTTTGGAGAAATACTTCTCGGGACTTCCTAAGTCCATCAAGGGTAATGTTACCTCATCCAAGCCACCAAGTGTTCCCGAAGCGATGCGCATGGCGCATACTCTCTTGAATCAAATCATCCTTGACGAGCCGGAGAAGGCTAAGTTCGAAACTGTTAGTGGTGAAAAGAGGAAATGGGACAACAACCACAACAACAACAGGGGTAGGAACTATGATCAAAACCCGGCAAAGCGACATGAAGGGTTTAGGCAAAACAACAACATGCACAACAACAACACCAACCCCAACAACAACAACCGCACCAATCCGAACTACAAAGGAACCTTACCACAATGCAATAGGTGCTACAAGCACCACACTGGGTATTGCAATGTTATCTGTGAGAAGTGCCAACGATCTGGACATGTTGGCAAGGATTGCAAGGTTACCACTTTGAATGTGAAGCCAAACCACAACAACAATGGGCCTAAGAAGTGTTATGAGTGTGGAAAGACGGGCCATTTCAGAAACGAGTGTCCTAACAAGCGTAAGGATGGCGGACCACCACGTGCTAGAGCCTTCAATGTTAATGCAAGGGACGCTCGCGACAACCCCGACTTGGTGACAGGTATATTCAAGATCAACAATCTTTTAGCTTCTGTCCTATTTGATACTGGTGCCGATAGGAGCTATGTGTGTAGACATTTTTGTGATAAGTTAGATTGGTCGTTAGTTCCTTTGAAGGAAAGTATGCTTGTCGAGGTCGCCAATGGAAAACTTGAAAAGGTTGACCATATTAGTCGTGGAGCTATTATCAACATAGCTGGTGCAGATTTCGAAATTGATTTGATACCTATCAAACTGGGAAGTTTTGACGTGATCGTCGGTATGGATTGGTTGAGCAAGATAAAGGCCGATGTTATCTGTGGAGATAAAGCACTTCGCATACCACAAGGAGATGGCGAACCACTGGTTATCTTTGGAGAGAGATGTACCTCGAAGTTGAATCTCATTAGTTGCGTGAAAGCGCAAAAGATTATGAAGAAGGGACGCTTTGCTGTCCTAGCACATGTGAAAGCGGTAGAAATTGAGGTGAAGAACGTGAACGATGTGCGTATTGTGAACGAGTTTTCCGATGTCTTTCCCGAAGAACTGCCTGGATTACCGCCACCGAGGGCAGTAGAGTTTCAGATTGACTTAGTGCCAGGAGCTGCACCTGTAGCTCGCGCACCTTATAGACTCGCACCTTCCGAGATGCAAGAATTACAGAGTCAATTACAAGAGCTATTAGATCGAGGGTTTATCCAACCAAGCTTCTCGCCTTGGGGCGCACCTGTGTTATTTGTAAAGAAGAAGGATGGATCCTTCCGTATGTGTATCGACTACCGTGAACTCAACAAATTGACAATCAAGAATCGATATCCTCTTCCACGAATTGATGATCTTTTTGATCAACTACAAGGATCGAGCGTTTATTCAAAGATCGATTTGCGATCCGGATATCACCAGCTGAGGGTGAAGGAAAGTGACGTGATGAAAACTGCATTCAGGACCCGTTATGGTCATTATGAGTTCCTCGTGATGCCATTCGGTTTGACAAATGCCCCTGCCGTGTTCATGGATCTCATGAATCGTGTCTGCAAGCCTTACTTGGATAAGTTTGTTATCGTCTTCATAGATGATATCCTCATCTACTCTAAGAGCGAAGAAGAACATGAGCAACACCTTCGGCTTGTGCTTGAACTCTTAAGACAAGAGCAACTTTACGCCAAATTCTCCAAGTGCGAATTTTGGTTGAAGGAAGTACAGTTTTTGGGTCATGTTGTGAGCGACCAGGGTATCAAAGTTGATCCCGCCAAGATTGAAGCCATCAGCAAGTGGGAGACCCCCACTACTCCAACGCATATTCGCCAATTTCTAGGTCTCGCCGGTTATTATCGAAGGTTTATCGAAGGATTTTCTCTGATTGCGCGTCCTTTGACCGCACTGACTCACAAGGGCAAGAAGTTCATTTGGGAACCCACACACGAATCAGCATTCCAAATTTTGAAGAAGAAGTTAACCTCCGCACCTATCCTATCACTTCCTGAAGGCAGTGACGACTTTGTTGTTTATTGCGATGCATCGAAGAGTGGTTTTGGTTGTGTACTGATGCAACGATCAAAGGTTATTGCCTATGCCTCCCGCCAATTGAAGATTCACGAGCGGAACTACACTACACATGATCTTGAACTTGGAGCCGTTGTCTTTGCACTCAAATTGTGGAGACATTATTTGTATGGAACTAAGAGCACTATCTTCACCGATCACAAGAGTCTCCAGCACATCTTCGATCAGAAGCAATTGAATATGAGACAGCGTCGATGGATCGAGACGCTCAACGACTACGATTGTGAACTCCGTTATCACCCTGGCAAGGCCAATGTTGTAGCTGACGCTTTAAGCCGAAAGGAGAGGACGGCACCTCTCCGTGTTAGGGCTCTGAACATCACCATCCATTCGAACCTCAACAACCAGATCAGAGTAGCCCAAGTTGAGGCTCTCAAGGAGGAGAACATATCTCACGAGCATTTGAACATACTTGTCTCCCGATTCGAGGTTAGAGAGTCTGGACTCCGATGTTATGCCGGAAGAATTTGGGTACCTTACTATGGAGATCTACGAAGCCTGATACTTGATGAAGCACACAAATCGAGATATTCGATTCACCCCGGTGCAGGTAAGATGTACCACGACCTTAAAGAACAGTATTGGTGGCCGAATCTTAAGAAGGACGTTGCGACTTATGTTGGTAAGTGTTTGACTTGCTCGAAGGTTAAAGCCGAGCATCAGAGACCTTCTGGGTTACTTCAACAGCCGGAAATCCCACAATGGAAGTGGGAAAGGATCACAATGGATTTCATTACTAAGCTGCCGAAGACGGTGGGCGGATGCGATACTATTTGGGTTATTGTTGACCGCCTCACCAAATCTGCACACTTCCTAGCGATGAAGGAAACTGATACAATGGAAAGACTTGCTCAGCTGTACATCAAAGAGGTTGTATCTCGTCATGGTGTACCTTTATCAATCATCTCCGATCGCGATCCCCGTTTTGCTTCCAGATTTTGGCGTTCTTTGCAAGAAGCCATGGGAACTCGTCTTGACATGAGTACTGCTTATCATCCTCAGACTGACGGGCAAAGTGAACGAACGATTCAGACCTTGGAGGACATGCTGCGTGCATGTGTCATTGATTTTGGAAAGGCCTGGGAAAGGCATTTGCCACTCGCCGAATTCTCGTACAATAACAGTTATCACTCAAGCATTAATGCTGCACCTTTTGAAGCATTGTATGGTCGTAAGTGCCGATCTCCTATTTGTTGGGCCGAAGTAGGTGAAAAGCAAATCACCGGACCCGAGGTAGTTCATGAAACCACGGAGAAGATCGCTCAGATTCAAGCTAGACTTAAGACTGCCCGTGATCGCCAAAAGAGTTATGCCGATCTTAAACGGAAAGACTTTGAATTTAATGTTGGTGATCGTGTAATGTTGAAGGTTGCACCTTGGAAAGGTGTGATCCGTTTTGGAAAACGTGGAAAGTTGAACCCACGATACATTGGTCCTTTCGAAATTTTGGAACGTGTTGGACCCGTTGCTTATCGTCTTGATCTACCAGCACAATTGAGCTCAGTTCATCCTACCTTCCATGTGTCAAACTTGAAGAAGTGTCTTGCTGCACCCGAACTCATCATACCATTGGAAGAACTTACTATTGATGACAAACTCCACTTTGTGGAGGAACCTGTTGAGATTATGGATCGTGAGATCAAAACTTTGAAACGCAACAAGATTCCGATTGTACGAGTACGATGGAATGCCAAACGAGGACCTGAGTTTACTTGGGAACGAGAGGATCAAATGATGAGGAAATATCCTCATCTTTTCCCGACTCCTCCATCTACTTCAGCTTAAATTTCGGGACGAAATTTTCTTTAACAGGTGGGTAATGTAACGACCCTGGTTTTTCCTACGTTATTTATTAATAATTACTATTATTAATACGCGTGTTTAAACGAATGTACGTTATTACATTTACATGTTGCCATGATTGCCCGTACTTGACTTTTAAGTGCCCGAAACGTCTTTGTGACACCCGGAACTTGCACGAATAATATTTTCAAGTATTATTTACATTCATGATTAATTTTATTAATCATTTTAATTAACTAAGGCTATTAGTTAGTTACTTGGGCTTTAATTGATTTAACTTGTGATTTATTTGAACTTGGGCTTTGATTAGTTAATGGACTCATGAATTAAGACTTGTAAGCCCACCCTACCTTTAAGTTGGCTTAGTTAGCCCACTCTTTCAAAGTGTAAGTATCACTTTAACTTGTAACTAGTTGGTTAACTTAGTAAGGAATCAAGTTAGTTGTTCTTCCCATGCATGCACCCATTTTAACCACCTTTAAGGACAACCACATGCTAGTACCCACCAAACAAAGCTCTCACCCCTTTTGGGCTGCTGCAGGCCGAAAATATAGAGGCCTTGGGAGTGCTTTTTTTGTGTCATTTTATGTAATACTACTTCACTTGTATAACCTCATTCAAACACACATTCATCTCCCATTTTCTCTCAACCATTCTCTCTCACTTTTCTCTACTTACTTGTAAGTAATATGAACTTTTCTCTCCTCTTTTCCTTGCAAAAAAACTGATTTCATAAGCATTCATCATCATCAATCTTTGTTTGTTGTTTGATTCTTGTTACATGTTGTTGTTACTTACTTACTAACTTTCAAGAATCTAACTTCCTAGTTTTGATTCTTCATAATATCTTGTATTTATCAAGAACATCCAAGAACATAATCTATCTAGTTATGTTCTACATATTTTGTTTCAAAAGATTTAAAGTTTATAATCTTTATAATTGTTACTTGTGTTCTTGTTTGTTGTATGTTACTAGAATACCACCTTCATGGTTGGTTTAGGCTTATCTTTCATTTTCTTTATTTCTTATTGTTAGTTGCTTACTACACTTTTGAACAAGGACATGAAACCAACAAGAGCTTACACTTTGGTGCAAGTATCATGGATCCAACACTTGGTTGTGATCTTTCTTAGTGTTCATGAACTTGTTCATAAACTTACATGTAACCTTGGTTCATCAAACACTTACAACACTTGCACTTGAGTTATGATGGACAAACCTTGGTCAAAATGATGTTAACACATCAACGAGTTGTACACTTGAAGCTATACGCATCAAGGATGAGAACCGTGATGAACATCAAGCACCGAGACAACCGGAACTCTCCAAAACCCACTGTTCTGTCCAAAACCTACTGACCTGATGCTTCTGGAACAGACCAGTAGACCTGGGCTGTTCTAACCTTGATTTTTAGATAGAACTTTTCGAGTAGATAACTTTTCATATAGGACTCGTCTTAATCCGAGTTACGGTTTAGGATTTACGGCCCTCCGATCGTTACCATGTCCTTTAACGTTGTGCAGAAATTTCTGACCTACTCGCACTTAGACCGTCGCCACGGTCAAACCAAGACGAGTTTGCTTCTGTAAATTTTACCACACTTAAGGGACTCATAGACAGAGCCATGACCACTGGTCTCACCTTAATTCAGTAAGGGTAGAGGCCGTGGTGACTGACCGAAGTCAGCCTTTGTTTTAAACGACTTCATAAACGAGTCTTACTTGTTACCTTTTGTTTAATGATGATTGATGATGACCCTTATGACCTTAATTACGTACTTGTAAACCTTTTGAGACGACTTATTGACTTAGTGCTATTTGACTTAGGTTGAGGACGTTTGGACCGTTACTTGCACACCACTTTCCGACTACTACCTTACCATTACTACTAATCATTGTGAGTTATAGCATTCCCTTTTTACTTTAACTTATTTTGGGAACTGAGAATACATGCGGATTTTATGTTTTACATACTAGGCACGAGTACTTAAACTTTATATATGTGTGGGTTATATAACGGCAGAAACATTCCCTTTAGCTCGGTAACGTTTAATCATTGGTTTTTGAACCGTGAACGCGAATCTTAGATATGGATCCATAGGGTTTGACATCCCCACTCGGGCTAGTAGCGCTAGCATTTAACGAGTGTTTAATACTTCGAGGTTATACGCACTTGCCAAGTGCACTTTAAGGGGGTACATTAAACGTTAAGTTAGTTACCGGGTGCCCACGGTTAAGCATATACTTTTACATACTTTTGAAACGCTCGTTGTAGCACTGAAATCTCGTGGCCTACTTACATTACTGTTATACTTAAACTATAGCTCACCAACCTTTGTGTTGACCTTTTTAAGCATGTATTTTCTCAGGTGTTTGAAGTCGCTTCCGCTATCTTACTAGTCGTGCTGTAGAACCCGCTGCCTAGAGTTGTTATCGCATGACTACTTATGTTGCATTCAAACTTTTTACTTATGAACTTATGTTATGTAACGACCATTATGGTCACGTACACTTATTTAATGCTTCTACTTAGTGAAGCATACTTTTGATTTGTAAAACAATTGACGTATGTTATGACGTCACTTTTATTAATGAATGCAAACTCTGTTTTGAAAACGCATATAGTACTTAACCTTGTAATGATCCTGTTGATGATGGTCCGTACATGATGATTTAGTACGGGGCGTCACACCTGATGTTGTATGTGAATTATGTGTACACTGTGTGAATGGCACCAGTCGGGCCTAGGGAGACTGGGGACTCGAGACCGTGCTTAGGTGAGGTTAGAGTCCATATGAGGTCAACCGTGCCTAGGGGAGGTTGGGTCCATAGGCTACTGATTGTAAAGTATAGTGTGAATGATGTATCCCCTGCATCTGGATAATTGTACTGTGAATTGAGAAGCAGGGACTATCGGTAGACTCAGGCCCGATCAGCTGGGAGTCGTGTGCTCGTACAAGCCGTCGATCCTCGTATTGTCTTATTGTATGCTAGTTGGTAGTTAGCATGTGTTGTTGTTAGTATATAGCTTGTGTGTGACTTAAGCTATATTTGTTAGATAAATTCCATTCACTTAGCGGTGCGCTAAGCCCCCGCATATTCTCCCCTTGCAGGTTTAGGTACTGCTAGTCGGGATGGGTGCTGATGCAGAAGACATATTTGACAACCCTACTCTGATGTGGACTTTTATTTAAATCATGTTTTGTAATAACGTAACACCGTTGTGTAAACTTAAACTTAATTACTCAGATTAATGTAATGACGCGACTTATAGTGTGTTTGTTAATAAAGTCTTCCGCTGTGTTTAAAAAAAAAATAAAAATTTTGCCGGTGTTACAAGTTGGTATCAGAGCATGGTTTGGCAGCAAATACGTGCGCGTATTTTGTTCCCAAACCCTGAGGCAAGTCAAACATGTCTGTGGGAGTGGGGGCTAAGTGAAAATATGATATACGTGTGTTAGTTGTGATTGAACTAACTGTTATCCACTAAGCTTTTGTGTGAGCTGTTTTGTAGCACAGGTATGGCTGATAGAAAAGCAACTGGCCCATCCAACCCCTGAACATTCAGAGCACCAGAAGAGGGTGTTGAGTCGGATGATGATCAGAGTAGTTACATCCTTTATTTAGAAAGCAAGCTAAAAGAGGCCGAGGACAAAATTAATGAGCTTGAATTGGCGAGGCATTCTGGAAATGATGATACACCACCTGGATTCCCAACCGCGCAATCCCAAACGATACCTAATGTGTAGTGACCCGAACTTTTTCATGTTTATATATATTAATTGAGATTGATATTTACATGATTAAATGTTTCCAACATGTTAAGCAATCAAACTTGTTAAGACTTGATTAATTGAAATATGTTTCATATAGACAATTGACCACCCAAGTTGACTGGTGATTCACGAACGTTAAAACTTGTAAAAACTATATGATGACATATATATGGATATATATATAGTTAACATGATACTATGATAAGTAAACATATCATTAAGTATATTAACAATGAACTACATATGTAAAAACAAGACTACTAACTTAATGATTTTTAAACGAGACATATATGTAACGATTATCGTTGTAAAGACATTTAATGTATATATATCATATTAAGAGATATTCATACATGATAATATCATGATAATATAATAATTTAAAATCTCATTTGATATTATAAACATTGGGTTAACAACATTTAACAAGACCGTTAACCTAAAGGTTTAAAAACAACACTTACATGTAACGACTAACGATGACTTAACGACTCAGTTAAAATGTATATACATGTAGTGTTTTAATATGTATTTATACACTTTTGAAAGACTTCAATACACTTATCAAAATACTTCTACTTAAAAAAATGCTTACAATTACATCCTCGTTCAGTTTCATCAATAATTTTACTCGTATGCACCCGTATTCGTACTCGTACAATACACAGCTTTTAGAGGTATGTACTATTGGTATATACACTCCAATGATCAGCTCTTAGCAGCCCATGTGAGTCACCTAACACATGTGGGAACCATCATTTGGCAACTAGCATGAAATATCTCATAAAATTATAAAAATATGAGTAATCATTCATGACTTATTTACATGAAAACAAAATTACATATCCTTTATATCTAATCCATACACCAACGACCAAAAACACCTACAAACACTTTCATTCTTCAATTTTCTTCATCTAATTGATCTCTCTCAAGTTCTATCTTCAAGTTCTAAGTGTTCTTCATATATTCTACAAGTTCTAGTTACATAAAATCAAGAATACTTTCAAGTTTGCTAGCTCACTTCCAATCTTGTAAGGTGATCATCCAACCTCAAGAAATCTTTATTTCTTACAGTAGGTAATCATTCTAATACAAGGTAATAATCATATTCAAACTTTGGTTCAATTTCTATAACTATAACAATCTTATTTCAAGTGATGATCTTACTTGAACTTGTTTTCGTGTCATGATTCTGCTTCAAGAACTTCGAGCCATCCAAGGATCCGTTGAAGCTAGATCCATTTTTCTCTTTTCCAGTAGGTTTATCCAAGGAAATTAAGGTAGTAATGATGTTCATAACATCATTCGATTCATACGTATAAAGCTATCTTATTCGAAGGTTTAAACTTGTAATCACTAGAACATAGTTTAGTTAATTCTAAACTTGTTCGCAAACAAAAGTTAATCCTTCTAACTTGACTTTTAAAATCAACTAAACACATGTTCTATATCTATATTATATGCTAACTTAATGATTTAAAACCTGGAGACACGAAAAACACCGTAAAACCGGATTTACGCCGTCGTAGTAACACCGCGGGCTGTTTTGGGTTAGTTAATTAAAAACTATGATAAATTTTGATTTAAAAGTTGTTATTCTGAGAAAATTATTTTTATTATGAACATGAAACTATATCCAAAAATTATGGTTAAACTCAAAGTGGAAGTATGTTTTCTAAAATGGTCATCTAGACGTCGTTCTTTCGACTGAAATGACTACCTTTACAAAAACGACTTGTAACTTATTTTTCCGACTATAAACCTATACTTTTTCTGTTTAGATTCATAAAATAGAGTTCAATATGAAATCATAGCAATTTGATTCACTCAAAACGGATTTAAAATGAAGAAGTTATGGGTAAAACAAGATTGGATAATTTTTCTCATTTTAGCTACGTGAAAATTGGTAACAAATCTATTCCAACCATAACTTAATCAACTTGTATTGTATATTATGTAATCTTGAGATACCATAGACACGTATACAATGTTTCGACCTATCATGTCGACACATCTATATATATTTCAGAACAACCATAAACACTCTATATGTGAATGTTGGAGTTAGCTATACAGGGTTGAGGTTGATTCCAAAATATATATAGTTTGAGTTGTGATCAATACTGAGATACGTATACACTGGGTCGTGGATTGATTCAAGATAATATTTATCGATTTATTTCTGTACATCTAACTGTGGACAACTAGTTGTAGGTTACTAACGAGGACAGCTGACTTAAGAAACTTAAAACATCAAAATATATTAAAAGTGTTGTAAATCTATTTTGAACATACTTTGATATATATGTATATATTGTTATAGGTTCGTGAATCAACCAGTGGCCAAGTCTTACTTCCCGACGAAGTAAAAATCTGTGAAAGTGAGTTATAGTCCCACTTTTAAAATCTAATATTTTTGGGATGAGAATACATGCAGGTTTTATAAATGATTTACAAAATAGACACAAGTACGTGAAACTACATTCTATGGTTGAATTATCGAAATCGAATATGCCCCTTTTTATTAAGTCTGGTAATCTAAGAATTAGGGAACAGACACCCTAATTGACGCGAATCCTAAAGATAGATCTATCGGGCCCAACAAGCCCCATCCAAAGTACCGGATGCTTTAGTACTTCGAAATTTATATCATATCCGAAGGGTGTCCCAGAATGATGGGGATATTCTTATATATGCATCTTGTTAATGTCGGTTACCAGGTGTTCACCATATGAATGATTTTTATCTCTATGTATGGGATGTGTATTGAAATATGAAATCTTGTGGTCTATTATTATGATTTGATATATATAGGTTAAACCTATAACTCACCAACATTTTTGTTGACGTTTTAAGCATGTTTATTCTCAGGTGATTATTAAGAGCTTCCGCTGTCGCATACTTAAATAAGGACGAGATTTGGAGTCCATGCTTGTATGATATTGTGTAAAAACTGCATTCAAGAAACTTATTTTGTTGTAACATATTTGTATTGTAAACCATTATGTAATGGTCGTGTGTAAACAGGATATTTTAGATTATCATTATTTGATAATCTACGTAAAGCTTTTTAAACCTTTATTGATGAAATAAAGGTTATGGTTTGTTTTAAAATGAATGCAGTCTTTGAAAAATGTCTCATATAGAGGTCAAAACCTCGCAACGAAATCAATTAATATGGAACGTTTTTAATCAATAAGAACGGGACATTTCAGTTGGTATCCGAGCGTTGGTCTTAGAGAACCAGAATTTTGCATTAGTGTGTCTTATCGAGTTTGTTAGGATGCATTAGTGAGTCTGGACTTCGACCGTGTTTACTTGAAAAATGATTGCTTAACAAATTTTGTTAGAAACTATATATTTTTAACATATGAATATTATGTGATATATTAATCTCTTAACGCGTTTGATATTATGTGATAGATGTCTACCTCTAGAACAAGTCCCATTGACTCACCTAATAATAATGAAGAGTCAAATGTAAATTGGAATGATTCGTGGACTGATTCACAAGTTCCCGAAGAGGAACCGGAAGAAGAGTCGGAACCGGAAGAAGAATCGGAACCGGAAGAAGAATCGGAACCGGATGAAGAAATAGAACCGGTGGGGGAAATAATAAAACGGTTAAGTAAAATAAAATCCTCAACCAACCGACCAAGGTTAATTATGGTCAATGGTGTTTCCGCCAAGGAAGCAAAATATTGGGAGGATTACCAATTCTCCGATGAATCGGATTCCGACGAGAATTCCGATGATGTTATAGAAATTACCCCAACAGAATTTAAAAAGGCAAAAGAAAATAATAAGGGAAAGGGCATAAAAATAGAGAAATCTAATTCCAACCCCGATGAACTTTATATGTATCGTCAACCCCCGAAGTCCTTAAGTTGTAACAATGACCCGGGAACCTCTAAACCATCAGGTTTTTCTAAACCAATGTGGATAACGACGGCTCGTATTAGGGGAACATCATATATCCCTAGAAACTTGGCAAAACGAACCAAAACCGAAGAAGAAGAAACAAGCGAGTCGGAATAAGATAGTTGTATTCATGTGGTGTAATATATGTAATATAGTGTGCTTATGCTTTATGATATATGTAAAAATTGCTTGTATTAATAAGTATTTATTTTATGAATCTAACTCTTGTCTATTTTACAGTATAAAAACACAAAATGGATAGACAACCCAATATTTTAAGAGACCTACCCGGAGACATGATTGATGAAATCTTGTCTAGAGTCGGTCAGAATTCTTCGGCACAGCTATTTAAGGCGAGATCAGTTTGTATGACATTCGAAGAACGTTCCAAGAATGCCTTGGTTTATAAAAGGCTTTCGTTCGAAAGATGGGGGATATCACATTGGGAAATCCATAAGTTACGATGTGTTTACTTTGACGCATATATTGCGGGGAACCCAAATGCTATTTTACGCAATGGGTTAAGAAATTATTTTGACTCAATATATCCGAATATTGGACTTCGTGATTTAGAAAAAGCGGCTAACATGCAACATAAAGAAGCATGTTATGCTTACGGATTTGTAATGTTCGCTTCTCACCAAAGTGAGAACAAGAACATCGGGCTACAACTATTAAACAAAACGTTCCCACAAGTGACGGAGTCGGCAATTGGGGTAAGAAATGAGGTTTTTAGATTGTTACGGGACTGTTGGACATTACGTAACCCTCGTCCCTTTGACGACGTTACAACACGCTGTCTTATCAACGGCCATAAGGGTTATGTTCCACAAGACCAAGGATGGGAAGTAATCCTAGTAAAACCAGAATGCATGACTTGTTTCTGGACGTATGAATTACGTGTCTTTATTGCCTTTGCTGAACGACTTGTGTACTAGCTAGAATTATCTTCACAACCATCTTGTATCAAATTTATTGTGTGCTATATTTCATGCTATATGTAAAATAAGCGGTATTGTAAGTTTGTAAAATATTGTGTAAAAGTTTGAACGCGAAATATTATTATAATCAGTTTTTCATATAGAATTGTAGTAGTTGAATTGTATATTAGCTACTAAGTATGAACTTAACGGGTAGGTACTACCCGAATTTAAACTTATAAAACGCTAATATGAAGAAAAAGCTTTTATAAATGAGTTCATATTATGCTACGAAATACTATTAACTACTCTTAATATTCTGTATGATTAACTTGTTCCATTTGACTATTTTGAAGGAAATGGCACCGACTACTCGACACACCGTGAATATGAATGAAGAGGAATTCCGTACTTTTCTAGCTTCAAACATAGCCGCAGTACAGGCTGCGCTACATACCAACAATAACCTTGGATCTAGCAGTACAGGAAATCGTGTAGGATGCACCTACAAAGAATTCACTGCCTGCAAACCTTTGGAATTTGATGGAACCGAAGGACCGATCAGATTGAAACGGTGGACCGAGAAGGTCGAATCGGTGTTTGCCATAAGTAAGTGTACTGAAGAGGACAAAGTGAAGTACGCTACGCATACCTTCACAGGTTCTGCGTTAACATGGTGGAATACCTATCTAGAGCAAGTGGGACAAGACGATGCGTACGCACTACCGTGGTCAGCATTCAAGCACTTGATGAACGAGAAGTACCGTCCCAGAACCGAGGTCAATAAGCTCAAGACAGAACTTAGAGGGTTACGAACCCAAGGATTTGATATTACCACGTACGAAAGACGATTCACAGAATTGTGCCTATTGTGTCCGGGAGCATTCGAAGATGAGGAAGAGAAGATCGACGCGTTTGTGAAAGGATTACCGGAAAGAATCCAAGAAGATATAAGTTCACACGAGCCTGCCTCCATACAACAGGCATGTAGAATGGCTCACAAACTAGTGAACCAGATTGAAGAAAGAATTAAAGAACAGACTGCTGAAGAGGCCAATGTGAAGCAAGTCAAAAGAAAGTGGGAGGAAAACGGTGATAAGAATCACCAATACAGTAACAACAGCAATTACAACAATAATCGCAACAATTATCCCAACAATCGCAACATCAATCGCAACTACAACAAACGGCCCAACAACAACAACAACAACAACAACAACAACAACAACAACAACAACAACAACAACAACAGCAACTACAACAATCATCCCAACAACAATAATAACCGCAACAGCAACAACAATCAGAAGCAGCTATGCCAAAGGTGTGAAAAGTATCACTCGGGGTTCTGCACCAAATTTTGCAACAAGTGTAAAACAAATGGTCATAGCGCGGCGAAGTGTGAGGTCTACGGACCAGGGGTTAATAGAACGAAAGGAACAAATGGTGTCGGAACGAGTAATGGCGGAGCAAGTAGTGTCGGAGCAAGTTATGCCAATGTAGTTTGTTATAAATGTGGAAAACCGGGCCACATTATTAGAAATTTCCCGAACCAGGAGAACACGAATGGACAAGGCCACGGAAGAGTTTTCAATATTAATGCGGCAGAGGCACAGGAAGACCCGGAGCTTGTTACGGGTGCGTTTCTTATTGACAATATATCTGCTTACGTTTTATTTGATTCGGGTGCGGATAGAAGCTATATGAGTAGAGATTTTTGTGCTAAATTAAGTTGTCCATTGACGCCTTTGGATAGTAAATTTTTACTCGAATTAGCAAATGGTAAATTAATTTCAGTAGATAATATATGTCGGAATCGAGAAATTAAACTGGTTAGCGAAACATTTAAGATTGATTTGATACCAGTAGAGTTAGGGAGTTTTGATATGATAATCGGTATGGACTGGTTGAAAGAAGTGAAAGCAGAGATCGTTTGTTACAAAAATGCAATTCGCATTATACGAGAAAAAGGAAAACCCTTAATGGTGTACGGAGAAAAGGGCAACACGAAGCTACATCTTATTAGTAATTTGAAGGCACAAAAACTAATAAGAAAAGGTTGCTATGCTGTTCTAGCACACGTCGAGAAAGTATAAACTGAAGAAAAGAGCATCAATGATGTTCCCATTGCAAAAGAATTTCCCGATGTATTTCCGAAAGAATTACCGGGATTACCCCCACATCGATCCGTTGAATTTCAAATAGATCTTGTACCAGGAGCTGCACCAATAGCTCGTGCTCCTTATAGACTCGCACCCAGCGAGATGAAAGAACTGCAAAGCCAATTACAAGAACTTTTAGAGCGTGGTTTCATTCAACCAAGCACATCACCGTGGGGAGCTCCTGTTTTGTTTGTCAAGAAGAAAGATGGTACATTCAGGTTGTGTATCGACTACCGAGAGTTGAACAAACTTACCATCAAGAACCGCTACCCACTACCGAGAATCGACGACTTATTTGATCAACTACAAGGCTCGTCTGTTTATTCAAAGATTGACTTACATTCCAGGTATCATCAAATGCGGGTGAAAGAAGATGATATTCCAAAGACTGCTTTCAGAACACGTTACGGTCATTACGAGTTTATGGTCATGCCATTTGGTTTAACTAATGCACCAGCTGTGTTCATGGACCTTATGAACCGAGTGTGTGGACCATACCTTGACAAGTTTGTCATTGTTTTCATTGATGACATACTTATTTACTCAAAGAATGACCAAGAACACGGTGAACATTTGAGAAAGGTGTTAGAAGTATTGAGGAAGGAAGAATTGTACGCTAAGTTTTCAAAGTGTGCATTTTGGTTGGAAGAAGTTCAATTCCTCGGTCACATAGTGAACAAAGAAGGTATTAAGGTGGATCCGACAAAGATAGAAACTGTTGAAAAGTGGGAAACCCCGAAAACTCCAAAACACATACGCCAGTTTTTAGGACTAGCTGGTTACTACAGAAGGTTCATCCAAGACTTTTCCAGAATAGCAAAACCCTTGACTGCATTAACGCATAAAGGGAAGAAATTTGAATGGAATGATGAACAAGAGAAAGCGTTTCAGTTATTGAAGAAAAAGCTAACTACGGCACCTATATTGTCATTGCCTGAAGGGAATGATGATTTTGTGATTTATTGTGACGCATCAAAGCAAGGTCTCGGTTGTGTATTAATGCAACGAACGAAGGTGATTGCTTATGCGTCTAGACAATTGAAGATTCACGAACAAAATTATACGACGCATGATTTGGAATTAGGCGCGGTTGTTTTTGCATTAAAGACTTGGAGGCACTACTTATATGGGGTCAAAAGTATTATATATACCGACCATAAAAGTCTTCAACACATATTTAATCAGAAACAACTGAATATGAGGCAGCGTAGGTGGATTGAATTGTTGAATGATTACGACTTTGAGATTCGTTACCACCCGGGGAAGGCAAATGTGGTAGCCGATGCCTTGAGCAGGAAGGACAGAGAACTCATTCGAGTAAAATCTATGAATATAATGATTCATAATAACCTTACTACTCAAATAAAGGAGGCGCAACAAGGAGTTTTAAAAGAGGGAAATTTAAAGGATGAAATACCCAAAGGATCGGAGAAGCATCTTAATATTTGGGAAGACGAAACCCGGTATAGGGCTGAAAGGATTTGGGTACCAAAATTTGGAGATATGAGAGAAATGGTACTTAGAGAAGCTCATAAAACCAGATACTCAATACATCCTGGAACGGGGAAGATGTACAAGGATCTCAATAAACATTTTTGGTGGCCGGGTATGAAAGCCGATGTTGCTAAATACGTAGGAGAATGTTTGACGTGTTCTAAGGTCAAAGCTGAGCATCAAAAACCATCAGGTCTACTTCAACAACCCGAAATCCCGGAATGGAAATGGGAAAACATTACCATGAATTTCATCACTAAATTGCCAAGGACTGCAAGTGGTTTTGATACTATTTGGGTAATAGTTGATCGTCTCACCAAATCAGCACACTTCCTGCCAATAAGAGAAGATGACAAGATGGAGAAGTTAGCACGACTGTATTTGAAGGAAGTCGTCTCCAGACATGGAATACCAATCTCTATTATCTCTGATAGGGATGGCAGATTTATTTCAAGATTCTGGCAGACATTACAGCAAGCATTAGGAACTCGTCTAGACATGAGTACTGCCTATCATCCACAAACTGATGGGCAGAGCGAAAGGACGATACAAACGCTTGAAGACATGCTACGAGCATGTGTTATTGATTTCGGAAACAGTTGGGATCGACATCTACCGTTAGCAGAATTTTCCTACAACAACAGCTACCATTCAAGCATTGAGATGACGCCGTTTGAAGCACTTTATGGTAGAAAGTGCAGGTCTCCGATTTGTTGGAGTGACGTGGGGGATAGACAGATTACGGGTCCGGAGATTATACAAGAAACTACCGAGAAGATCATCCAAATTCAACAACGGTTGAAAACCGCCCAAAGTCGACAAAAGAGCTACGCTGACATTAAAAGAAAAGATATAGAATTTGAAATTGTAGAGATGGTCATGCTTAAAGTTGCACCTTGAAAAGGCGTTGTTCGATTTGGTAAACGAGGGAAATTAAATCCAAGGTATATTGGACCATTCAAGATTATTGATCGTGTCGGACCAGTAGCTTACCGACTTGAGTTACCTCAACAACTCGCAGCTGTACATAACACTTTCCACGTCTCGAATTTGAAGAAATGTTTTGCTAAAGAAGATCTCACTATTCCGTTAGATGAAATCCAAATCAACGAAAAACTTCAATTCATCGAAGAACCCGTTGAAATAATGGATCGTGAGGTTAAAAGACTTAAGCAAAACAAGATACCAATTGTTAAGGTTCGATGGAATGCTCGTAGAGGACCCGAGTTCACCTGGGAGCGTGAAGATCAGATGAAGAAGAAATACCCGCATCTATTTCCAGAAGATTCGTCAACACCTTCAACAGCTTAAAATTTCGGGACGAAATTTATTTAACGGGTAGGTACTGTAGTGACCCGAACTTTTTCATGTTTATATATATTAATTGAGATTGATATTTACATGATTAAATGTTTCCAACATGTTAAGCAATCAAACTTGTTAAGACTTGATTAATTGAAATATGTTTCATATAGACAATTGACCACCCAAGTTGACCGGTGATTCACGAACGTTAAAACTTGTAAAAACTATATGATGACATATATATGGATATATATATAGTTAACATGATACTATGATAAGTAAACATATCATTAAGTATATTAACAATGAACTACATATGTAAAAACAAGACTACTAACTTAATGATTTTTAAACGAGACATATATGTAACGATTATCGTTGTAAAGACATTTAATGTATATATATCATATTAAGAGATATTCATACATGATAATATCATGATAATATAATAATTTAAAATCTCATTTGATATTATAAACATTGGGTTAACAACATTTAACAAGACCGTTAACCTAAAGGTTTAAAAACAACACTTACATGTAACGACTAACGATGACTTAACGACTCAGTTAAAATGTATATACATGTAGTGTTTTAATATGTATTTATACAATTTTGAAAGACTTCAATACACTTATCAAAATACTTCTACTTAACAAAAATGCTTACAATTACATCCTCGTTCAGTTTCATCAATAATTCTACTCGTATGCACCCGTATTCGTACTCGTACAATACACAGCTTTTAGATGTATGTACTATTGGTATATACACTCCAATGATCAGCTCTTAGCAGCCCATTTGAGTCACCTAACACATGTGGGAACCATCATTTGGAAACTAGCATGAAATATCTCATAAAATTACAAAAATATGAGTAATCATTCATGACTTATTTACATGAAAACAAAATTACATATCCTTTATATCTAATCCATACACCAACGACCAAAAACACCTACAAACACTTTCATTCTTCAATTTTCTTCATCTAATTGATCTCTCTCAAGTTCTATCTTCAAGTTCTAAGTGTTCTTCATATATTCTACAAGTTCTAGTTACATAAAATCAAGAATACTTTCAAGTTTGCTAGCTCACTTCCAATCTTGTAAGGTGATCATCCAACCTCAAGAAATCTTTATTTCTTACAGTAGGTAATCATTCTAATACAAGGTAATAATCATATTCAAACTTTGGTTCAATTTCTATAACTATAACAATCTTATTTCAAGTGATGATCTTACTTGAACTTGTTTTCGTGTCATGATTCTGCTTCAAGAACTTCGAGCCATCCAAGGATCCGTTGAAGCTAGATCCATTTTTCTCTTTTCCAGTAGGTTTATCCAAGGAAATTAAGGTAGTAATGATGTTCATAACATCATTCGATTCATACGTATAAAGCTATCTTATTCGAAGGTTTAAACTTGTAATCACTAGAACATAGTTTAGTTAATTCTAAACTTGTTCGCAAACAAAAGTTAATCCTTCTAACTTGACTTTTAAAATCAACTAAACACATGTTCTATATCTATATTATATGCTAACTTAATGATTTAAAACCTGGAGACACGAAAAACACCGTAAAACCGGATTTACGCCGTCGTAGTAACACCGCGGGCTGTTTTGGGTTAGTTAATTAAAAACTATGATAAACTTTGATTTAAAAGTTGTTATTCTGAGAAAATTATTTTTATTATGAACATGAAACTATATCCAAAAATTATAGTTAAACTCAAAGTGGAAGTATGTTTTCTAAAATGGTCATCTAGACGTCGTTCTTTCGACTGAAATGACTACCTTTACAAAAACGACTTGTAACTTATTTTTCCGACTATAAACCTATACTTTTTCTGTTTAGATTCATAAAATAGAGTTCAATATGAAACCATAGCAATTTGATTCACTCAAAATGGATTTAAAATGAAGAAGTTATGGGTAAAACAAGATTGGATAATTTTTCTCATTTTAGCTACGTGAAAATTGGTAACAAATCTATTCCAACCATAACTTAATCAACTTGTATTGTATATTATGTAATCTTGAGATACCATAGACACGTATACAATGTTTCGACCTATCATGTCGACACATCTATATATATTTCAGAACAACCATAAACACTCTATATGTGAATGTTGGAGTTAGCTATACAGGGTTGAGGTTGATTCCAAAATATATATAGTTTGAGTTGTGATCAATACTGAGATACGTATACACTGGGTCGTGGATTGATTCAAGATAATATTTATCGATTTATTTCTGTACATCTAACTGTGGACAACTAGTTGTAGGTTACTAACGAGGACAGCTGACTTAAGAAACTTAAAACATCAAAATATATTAAAAGTGTTGTAAATCTATTTTGAACATACTTTGATATATATGTATATATTGTTATAGGTTCGTGAATCAACCAGTGGCCAAGTCTTACTTCCCGACGAAGTAAAAATCTGTGAAAGTGAGTTATAGTCCCACTTTTAAAATCTAATATTTTTGGGATGAGAATACATGCAGGTTTTATAAATGATTTACAAAATAGACACAAGTACGTGAAACTACATTCTATGGTTGAATTATCGAAATCGAATATGCCCCTTTTTATTAAGTCTGGTAATCTAAGAATTAGGGAACAGACACCCTAATTGACGCGAATCCTAAAGATAGATCTATCGGGCCCAACAAGCCCCATCCAAAGTACCGGATGCTTTAGTACTTCGAAATTTATATCATATCCGAAGGGTGTCCCGGAATGATGGGGATATTCTTATATATGCATCTTGTTAATGTCGGTTACCAGGTGTTCACCATATGAATGATTTTTATCTCTATGTATGGGATGTGTATTGAAATATGAAATCTTGTGGTCTATTATTATGATTTGATATATATAGGTTAAACCTATAACTCACCAACATTTTTGTTGACGTTTTAAGCATGTTTATTCTCAGGTGATTATTAAGAGCTTCCGCTGTCGCATACTTAAATAAGGACGAGATTTGGAGTCCATGCTTGTATGATATTGTGTAAAAACTGCATTCAAGAAACTTATTTTGTATTAACATATTTGTATTGTAAACCATTATGTAATGGTCGTGTGTAAACAGGATATTTTAGATTATCATTATTTGATAATCTACGTAAAGCTTTTTAAACCTTTATTGATGAAATAAAGGTTATGGTTTGTTTTAAAATGAATGCAGTCTTTGAAAAATGTCTCATATAGAGGTCAAAACCTCGCAACGAAATCAATTAATATGGAACGTTTTTAATCAATAAGAACGGGACATTTCATAATGTGCCCCAGAACCATTTTCAGAATCAAATACCTAACCAATATTATATGCCACCACAAAACACCTTTACTTATCAAAATCCCATGATAATGAATCCATACCAAATGCAAATGTTCCATCAACCTTACATGCAACCACCCAAAAGATGTACTTATAAGAACTTCCGTGATTGCAAACCCTCCGAGTTCTCTAGAAGTACTGATCCAACTGTAACTCTCAATTGGTTGCGAGAAGTTGAAAGGGTATTTGAAGCATGTCAGTGTGAACCCGAGCTAAAGGTAACATATGCTAGTAGACTGTTGAAAGGTAGGGCTATGACTTGGTGGGATTCTTTGATTTCCAGTATACCGAAAGAGAAAGTGAGTATGATCAAATGGGAGCAGTTTTATGGGAAGGTGTGTGAACAGTATTGTAATCCGTTTGATATGAACCGAATCAAGACTGAGTTTCTTGAAATGAAGATGACGCCTCAAATGACGATCGATGAGGTAGTAGAGAAGTTTATGGATAAACTGAGGTTTGTACAACAATGGGTGCCAGACAAAGCATCTCGTATTCAGTATTTTGTTAATATTATTCTGCCAGAGTACCGAACTTTTGTTAGAACAGCTACATCGTTGTCTCAAGCTGTTGTGATGGCTATGATGGTAGAAAGTGATGTTCAGGCCGCCAGAAACAGAATATTTGGTAATGTGCTACAACAAGGTGGGCAAGTATCTGGTCATATAGGATTTAAATCCAAGAAGTCTAGTGGGTTTAAATCGAAGGGTAAAGGTGGTCAGAGTAGTACTGGATCTGGATCAGGTAAAGGGAATTGGTGTCACACGTGTCGATCTTCTCACAGTGGTCAGTGTTCTGAGGCTACAAGAAGATGCTTAAAGTGTGGTGTTGTTGGGCATGAGGCTTCAGCATGTCCGTATCCGAATAGTGTGTGTTGGACTTGTCACAAACTAGGGCATCGTGCAGTTAGTTGTCCGTCGAAGAGTGGTAGTTCCGGGGCAGGGTCAGGGGCGCGTTCTGCATCAGCCGTAGGGTCAACTGCCTCAAGTGGGCAGAATAGGAAGAACCCTTCAACAGCAGAGGCTAGAGCTTTTCAGATGTCGGTTGAGAATGCTGTGGTAGCCGACAAAGTGATAACCGGTATGTTTCTAATCAACTCAATACCTGCTCGCGTATAGAGGTCAAAACCTCGCAACGAAATCAATTAATATGGAACGTTTTTAATCAATAAGAATGGGACATTTCAGTTGGTATCCGAGCGTTGGTCTTAGAGAACCAGAATTTTGCATTAGTGTGTCTTATCGAGTTTGTTAGGATGCATTAGTGAGTCTGGACTTCGACCGTGTTTACTTGAAAAATGATTGCTTAACAAATTTTGTTAGAAACTATATATTTTTAACATGTGAATATTATGTGATATATTAATCTCTTAACGCGTTTGATATTATGTGATAGATATCTACCTCTAGAACAAGTCCCATTGACTCACCTAATAATAATGAAGAGTCAAATGTAAATTGGAATGATTCGTGGACTGATTCACAAGTTCCCGAAGAGGAACCGGAAGAAGAGTCGGAACCGGAAGAAGAATCGGAACCGGAAGAAGAATCCGAACCGGATGAAGAAATAGAACCGGTGGGGGAAATAATAAAACGGTTAAGTAAAAGAAAATCCTCAACCAACCGACCAAGGTTAATTATGGTCAATGGTGTTTCCGCCAAGGAAGCAAAATATTGGGAGGATTACCAATTCTCCGATGAATCGGATTCCGACGAGAATTCCGATGATGTTATAGAAATTACCCCAACAGAATTTAAAAAGGCAAAAGAAAATAATAAGGGAAAGGGCATAAAAATAGAGAAATCTAATTCCAACCCCGATGAACTTTATATGTATCGTCAACCCCCGAAGTCCTTAAGTTGTAACAATGACCCGGGAACCTCTAAACCACTAGGTTTTTCTAAACCAATGTGGATAACGACGGCTCGTATTAGGGGAACATCATATATCCCTAGAAACTTGGCAAAACGAACCAAAACCGAAGAAGAAGAAACAAGCGAGTCGGAATAAGATAGTTGTATTCATGTGGTGTAATATATGTAATATAGTGTGCTTATGCTTTATGATATATGTAAAAATTGCTTGTATTAATAAGTATTTTTTTATGAATCTAACTCTTGTCTATTTTACAGTATAAAAACACAAAATGGATAGACAACCCAATATTTTAAGAGACCTACCCGGAGACATGATTGATGAAATCTTGTCTAGAGTCGGTCAGAATTCTTCGGCACAGCTATTTAAGGCGAGATCAGTTTGTATGACATTCGAAGAACGTTCCAAGAATGCCTTGGTTTATAAAAGGCTTTCGTTCGAAAGATGGGGGATATCACATTGGGAAATCCATAAGTTACGATGTGTTTACTTTGACGCATATATTGCGGGGAACCCAAATGCTATTTTACGCAATGGGTTAAGAAATTATTTTGACTCAATATATCCGAATATTGGACTTCGTGATTTAGAAAAAGCGGCTAACATGCAACATAAAGAAGCATGTTATGCTTACGGATTTGTAATGTTCGCTTCTCACCAAAGTGAGAACAAGAACATCGGGCTACAACTATTAAACAAAACGTTCCCACAAGTGACGGAGTCGGTAATTGGGGTAAGAAATGAGGTTTTTAGATTGTTACGGGACTGTTGGACATTACGTAACCCTCGTCCCTTTGACGACGTTACAACACGCTGTCTTATTAACGGCCATAACGGTTATGTTCCACAAGACCAAGGATGGGAAGTAATCCTAGTAAAACCAGAATGCATGACTTGTTTCTGGACGTATGAATTACGTGTCTTTATTGCCTTTGCTGAACGACTTGTGTACTAGCTAGAATTATCTTCACAACCATCTTGTATCAAATTTATTGTGTGCTATATTTCATGCTATATGTAAAATAAGCGGTATTGTAAGTTTGTAAAATATTGTGTAAAAGTTTGAACGCGAAATATTATTATAATCAGTTTTTCATATAGAATTGTAGTAGTTGAATTGTATATTAGCTACTAAGTATGAACTTAACGGGTAGGTACTACCCGAATTTAAACTTATAAAACGCTAATATGAAGAAAAAGCTTTTATAAATGAGTTCATATTATGCTACGAAATACTATTAACTACTCTTAATATTCTGTATGATTAACTTGTTCCATTTGACAATTTTGAAGGAAATGGCACCGACTACTCGACACACCGTGAATATGAATGAAGAGGAATTCCGTACTTTTCTAGCTTCAAACATAGCCGCAGTACAGGCTGCGCTACATACCAACAATAACCTTGGATCTAACAGTACAGGAAATCGTGTAGGATGCACCTACAAAGAATTCACTGCCTGCAAACCTTTGGAATTTGATGGAACCGAAGGACCGATCGGATTGAAACGGTGGACCGAGAAGGTCGAATCGGTGTTTGCCATAAGTAAGTGTACTGAAGAGGACAAAGTGAAGTACGCTACGCATACCTTCACAGGTTCTGCGTTAACATGGTGGAATACCTATCTAGAGCAAGTGGGACAAGACGATGCGTACGCACTACCGTGGTCAGCATTCAAGCACTTGATGAACGAGAAGTACCGTCCCAGAACCGAGGTCAATAAGCTCAAGACAGAACTTAGAGGGTTATGAACCCAAGGATTTGATATTACCACGTACGAAAGACGATTCACAGAATTGTGCTTATTGTGTCCGGGAGCATTCGAAGATGAGGAAGAGAAGATCGACGCGTTTGTGAAAGGATTACCGGAAAGAATCCAAGAAGATATAAGTTCACACGAGCCTGCCTCCATACAACAGGCATGTAGAATGGCTCACAAACTAGTGAACCAGATTGAAGAAAGAATTAAAGAACAGACTGCTGAAGAGGCCAATGTGAAGCAAGTCAAAAGAAAGTGGGAGGAAAACGGTGATAAGAATCACCAATACAGCAACAACAGCAATTACAACAATAATCGCAACAATTATACCAACAATCGCAACATCAATCGCAACTACAACAAATGGCCCAACAACAACAACAACAACAACAACAACAGCAACTACAACAATCATCCCAACATTAGGGGAAATCTTGTGGTCTATTATTATGATTTGATATATATAGGTTAAACCTATAACTCACCAACATTTTTGTTGACGTTTTAAGCATGTTTATTCTCAGGTGATTATTAAGAGCTTCCGCTGTCACATACTTAAATAAGGACGAGATTTGGAGTCCATGCTTGTATGATATTGTGTAAAAACTGCATTCAAGAAACTTATTTTGTTGTAACATATTTGTATTGTAAACCATTATGTAATGGTCGTGTGTAAACAGGATATTTTAGATTATCATTATTTGATAATCTACGTAAAGCTTTTTAAACCTTTATTGATGAAATAAAGGTTATGGTTTGTTTTAAAATGAATGCAGTCTTTGAAAAATGTCTCATATAGAGGTCAAAACCTCGCAACGAAATCAATTAATATGGAACGTTTTTAATCAATAAGAACGGGACATTTCAATAACACCATATATTCATAATTTTATGAGTCTACATCATGACTCCATTCAATAATGGTATACAGGTGCGTGCAAAACACGACATACACACTAAAACTCCTTTTTCGACCAAAATACAGTTTGAAATAGTTTCTTAAAATTGAAAATTATTCTTTATTACGATTCTAACGATAGTTTATTCATCAAAAACGGAGTTACGTTTTAAAAGTTACGCCCGTTTCAATTTCATAAAAGGTACTGTAGCAAATAGTGGTTTCCGAACACTGTAGCAAATAGTGACATTGTAGCAACTCGGGTACTGTAGCAACTCGGGTACTGTAGCAAATAGTGACACTGTAGCAAATAGTGACACTGTAGCAACTCGGGTGCTGTAGCAAACTGGGTTTCGAGCAAGTTCGCTGATTTTGTGATTTTTTCCCCAAAAACTCGATTTCTAAGTGTTTTTGACCAAATTTTAAGCACAAGAAAGTTACTAAACATATATACAACCTATTTCTAACATCAATTGATGTTTTTAAACATCAAACAACTAGATTTGAGCTAATTTCTATCAAAAACCCATTTAACACAAAAACCCAATTAGAGCAAGAATCAAAGCATGAATCTATGAAACACTTACCTTGTTAGAATCACAATGACACAAGGAATGTTTTGACACCAATATCAAGCTTCAATTCGAGATTAAATGATTTAGGGTTGAGATGAAGATGGTGAAGTTTAGGTTAGGTGAATGTGTGAGTGAGAGAAAAGTTCAGGAAACCTCAAGAAAAGAGCTGGTCACTAGCTCTTATTTGTGTTAAAACACAATACCCCATCACACACGGGTATTTACCAGTTATCTGATATCTTTCGCACAAGATTAGGTAACTCAAACGAGGTCCAATTAAAATAAACAAACCTGTTCTGGGACCCTTGTCACAAACTGGTTTCAATACAATTATAACAAAACACTAATAAAATAATTAAAATAATTAAAATAAAAGCACTTAAAACTAAGCACAAACCCTAAGGGCAAAATAGGCAACTTACAATTAGCCCGGGTTTCAGTCTGTTACAGGTTCGGTTGGAGAGTGTGAGTTATTCAGAATGTTTTCATGTTGCTCTTCCTCGTCATCATCAGTGTCTTGTTCTGATAAACGGGTTTCTTCAGTATTCTGATTCTCCACTTTAACTGTGACGCCCCGTACTAATCATCATGTACAGACCATCAACAACAGGATCATTACAAGGTTAAGTACTATATGCGTTTTCAAAAAGAGTTTGCATTCATTAATAAAGTGATGTCTAAACCAACATCGAATGTTTTACAATCCAAAAGCATGCTTCGCTAAGTAGAAGCAAATAGTAAGCGTATGTGACCACAAAGGTCGTTACAAGTCATAGTTTTAAAGTACTAAAGTTTGAATGCAAAGTAAAGTAGTTCATGCGTTGACAACTCTAAGCAGCGGGTGTCTACAGCACAACTAGTACACAGCGGAAGCTAGCAACCTCAAGCACCTGAGAAATACATGCTTAAAAATGTCAACACAAAGGTTGGTGAGCTATAGTTTAAGTATAACAGTAATGTAAGTAGGCCACGAGATTTCAGTGCTTCAACAAGCGTTTAGATCAGTAATCCAAATCCGTATGTTTAAGTATATGCTTAACCGTGGGCACTTGGTAACTAACTTAACGTTTATACCCCCTAAAAGTACACTTGGCAAGTGCGTATGTCTACGAAGTATTAAACACTCGTTAAATGCTAGTGCTACTAGCCCGAGTGGGGATGTCAAACCCTATGGATCCATATCTAAGATTCGCGTTCACGGTTCAAAAACCAATGATTAAACGTTACCGAGCTAAAGGGAATGTTTATGCCGTTGTATAACCCACACATATATAAGTTTAAGTACTCGTGCCTAGTATGTAAAACATAAAATCCGCATGTATTCTCAGTTCCTAAAATAAGTTTAAAGTAAAAAGGGAATGCTATAACTCACAATGATATGTAGTAGCGGTTAAGTTGAGTCGGGAAAGGTGTGCAAGTAAACGGTCCGAAATCCTCAACCTAAGTCAAATAGTACTAAGTCAGTAAGTTGTCTAAAAAGGTTCATATGTATGTAATTAAGGTCATAAGGGTCATCATCAATCATCATCAAACAAAAGGTAACAAGTAAGGTTCGTTCATGAACGAAGTTTAAAACAAAGGCTGACTTGGATCAGTCACCACGGCCTCTACACAAACTGAACAGAGGTGAGACCAGTGGCTATGGTTCCGTATATGAGTCGTTTAAGTTTGGTAAAAATTCCAGAAGCTAACTCATCTTCGTTTGACCGTGGCGACGGTATAAGTGCGAGTAGGTCTGAAATTTCTGCACAACGTTAAAGGACATAGTGACGATCGGAGGGCCATAAATCCTAAACCGTAACTCGGATGAAGACGAGTCTTATATGAAAAATTATCTACTCGAAAAGTTCTATCTAAAAATCATGGTTAGAATAGCCCAGACCTAATGGTCTGTTACAGAAGCATCAGGTCAGAAAGTTTTGGACAGAAACAGTAAGTTTAAAAGGGTTCCGGTGGTCTTGGTGCTTGATGTTCATCATGGTTCTCATCCTTGATGCGTATAGCTTCAAGTGTACAACTCATGGATGTGTTTACATCATCTTAACCAAGTCTTGACCATCATAACACTAGTGCAAGTCTAAGACATGAAGCACAACTCACTTAAGAGTTGCATGTAGTTTGATGAACCAAAGTTACATCAAAGTCTTAGATTTGACACTTATATGAACTATAAAAGTAACATTGAACTATAAACTTAAAAATAAACTAACTAATCAAGATCATAAGTAGTAGAACATAGTTCTTTGTTTAATCTTGAAGATCCAATACTCAAAAGTCTTGATCTAAAGTCATTAAGTTACACCATAAGTAATAACACATAAATCCTTACTTTAATGAAACCAAAAGTTACAAAACTTAGATTATCATCAAGTAAAGTGTTTGTAAGCTTGAAAGCTCTTGTTCATGACAAAAATAAGAAGACCATAAGCTATAGAACTTAGATCCATTACAAGTATATGAAGTTATAACTAGTAAGTTAAACTTCTATGTTCTTAAAACTTATAAGTTGTCTTTAAGTTCAAGAAGTATAAGATCAAAGTTAACTAGTAATCTTTGACCAATTTTGACCAACAACATGAAATTTAAAGTGCATAAATGAAGTAGTAAACTTAAATAAACAAGAAAAGGTTCATGGTTGTTCATACTTTAAAGATTCAAACCAAAGTTTGATCTTTAGAAAGTAAACTTTAAAGTTTACTTCATGAGCTTCAAGTATGTCTTTAATCAACACAAGAACTTGCAAACTTTTGAAACAATTAAAGTAGAATCATAAACTAGTGAGTTTATGTTCTTGTGTTCTTGAAAATACAAGATAATAGAAGAATCAAAACTAGAAAGTTAGATTCTTGAAAGCTAGTAAGTAACTACAACTAGTAAGTAACAATTAACAACAAGTAATCAAACAAGCAAGTAACAAAAGATAATGATGATTAATGGGAGTTCTTGGTTCGGTTTTAGAAAGAAATAAAAAGGGAGAACAAGTTCATGTTACTTACAAAAAGATAAGAGAAATGAGAGAAAAGTTTGAAAGTAAAATGAGAAGTATGTGTGTGTGAATTTGAATGAGAGAATGCAAGTGATAAGGTAATGTAAAAATGAAACAAAAACACCACTCATGGCCTAAGTGGCCGACGGTTATGGGAGTGGGGAGGGGGAAGAGAGTTGTTCTTTGGTTACAAGCTTGTAAAGTCTTACAAAAGGTGGTTATTTGGTGTAAGTGCATGGGGATTAAGAGAACTAGATTCCATTTGCAAGTAACTAACTAGTTTCATTAAAAATGATACTTACAAGTTGTAAAATGGGCTAGTTAATCCATTAACATAAGTAGGGTGGGCTCACATAAGTCCATTAACTCTAACAAGGCCCAAGTTCAAGTATTTATCAAGTTAAGCCAATTAAAGCCCAAGTAATTAACTAATAGCCATAGTTAATCAAAATGATTAATAAACCTTAATCATGAATGCAAATAATATCTAGAAATATTATTCGTGAAGTTTCGTGTGTCACAAAGACGTTTCGGGCACTTAAAAGTCATGTACGGGCAATCATGGCAACATGTAAATGTAATAACATACATTCATTTAATCATACGTATTAATAATAATAATTATTAATAAATAAAAGTTGGAATTTCCAGGGTCGTTACATTACCCACCTGTTAAAGAAAATTTCGTCCCGAAATTTAAGGAGTGACCAACAATGGTACCGTATTTGAATAAGAAGGAGCGTATCATAGTTCTGTGAGACCCGTGGGCTCAGAAGTAAGTTATCCACCTTGAAAGGTACTTCGGCGTATGAAAGTGAGAATAGATATATGCCGTTAATTAAGCCTCTTGTCCTAAGAGGTCAACAAATTGATTTTGTTTCTGATTAGCAGGAGTATGTCATCTGAATGTATATCCACAAAAGGAAAGATGGTGTGTTTAGCCTTACAGGCATCCTCGATAAGTTGGATGCGTGAAATGCATCATGAATGATTCTGAGCTCATCTAAAACATCGAGCGTGTATGTCGTAATATAAGCTGACAGGTAGAATAGAAAACATAGTAATTACAATCATGCGATTTGATGTCTGGATAGTGTTAGCCACGGATTTTACAAAACCCCTTGATTTTGGAAGGGGGCCATAGGTATAAGGAGCCCGATATTTATGAACGTTTCCTTCGGATAAGTGATTTGAAATTTTAGGTAAAAGTGACCAATCGGACTTGCAAGCCATAATTAATCATAGTGCCTGCAGGACGGCCTGAACGAACAAAGAGGAATATCACCTAGTTTACCATACTGCAGGTGAACCTATCCTTGGATGAAATGAAAACACAGTTCCGCGATGTAACTTCATCCTTTTAGTTACATGTTGAAGTTAGGGTTAACGTTAACTAGAGCAACATACAGTTGCAACCAATGAAGGAAGAAATATATAGAGTACCCACATGAGTGTCGTGAATGTTTTAAGCTATCCCCTCCCAAGGGATAACAAGATTCATAGATTCTCAAAGTATCTTATGTTATATTTCCGAAAGAAAGTTGCACGAAAGGTGTGGTCTTGAACGAGAGTGAACTCTTCGAGTGGTTCGTTTTGAATTTATCCGTGTACTTAAGGGGATGTGCGGATGAGGGGATACGTGAACCCTTGGTCTTAACGAATGGTTTACTCCGAGTGAAAAGAATCTCCAAAAAAATGATTCTTGTGTCTCAATATACTGATTCATAGAGATGAGGTTTACGAGGGGGTTATGATTCGCCGTGAAGTGTTGAGAACAGTAACCCACCTAGTACCTTTCCTACAATAGGGTGACCAATGAGTGTATCTCAGAAAACTGGTTTATCGGCCCGCGTTTTTGTCATGTCTAGCTTTAAAAAGAACATTTTATGGGTGCAAAGATTTTCTAACAAATTTTATAAAACCGCCGTCCAAAGTGGCTCAAGAGTTCTTAACAAAGATCTTAATAGTAAGTTTCAGCTCTAACAGAGGGAGAGAAAAAGGTGTGATCCATACGTGGTGTAGTCTAATACAGAAACCTTTAATAAAATCAACTAAGGGAGTTTTTGAGAAATAATACCTTTAAACGTTTGTTGTGACATCGTAATTGAACGAAGTTCCTAGTAAATTTAGAAGTAGGTACAACGTGTACCATTTTACTCAAAACTATTTGACTTAAGTTGAATAACTTGGTAAAGGAGCGATTTTTAAATAATTTGAAGGTATAACTTAGTATCAAAATAAGTAAGTATAAATTTATACATATATGATTTTATAAACCGTTTAAGTGACCGAAAAGTTTTTAGTATTTTCATTGTCTGTAAATCTTGTGAGGACCGCATAAATAAACAACGTGTAAAAATTCTGATAAACATAGTTTTTTTTTTTTTTTTTTTGCATTTCGAAGGTTACGAGTTGAAAAAGTTTGAGTGGAAAAGTTTTGAATCATTGGGTGACCAGTTACTAGGTAATGAAAACTAATGACATAAATGTGGTTTTGGTAATTATCGGGACACAAGTCTTTGGGCCAAAAATATTTACGTGCGAAACCGTTGCTAAAGTGAGGTACGAAGGATTGAGCACGAGGATGAGAAGTTAATTGCTTCTTGGATTCGTAAAGTGCCAAACGGGTTATGACTAGTATTAAAGTCGGAATGATGATGGCACTAATACCACTAAATGAGAGTTTCCTTGGAATGAGTCAGGATTTAGAGTTATATATAAGAAAGAGCATTGTTCCAACATGTGTGGTGAAATAAATCCATGGGGTAACGTAATAGTTTTGAATGGTTTACGTGGATGTCCGAAGGCCTTGCATGACGTGGTAGTCAGTGCCTTTATCACATATACATGAATCTCTCGATTTCGACGGTTATAAGGTCTTCACGATGACTTGGGTACGAATGAGCAACGGAGTATTTTATACAGCAAGCAACGAAAAATTTTATGTAAATTGTTTAAGGTGACAATGTATGGAAAGAAATGAAGTTTTAGTAAACTAGGGTTACGTACAACCCGTGCCATTCAAAGTAAAATATATTTTGAACAAAAGGTTTGATTTGTAAGAGTGAAGGTAAAATTCTACATGTGTTTAAAATAAGAAATCATTTACTTTATTTTATATAACGTATACGATTTTAAAATTTTGCGCGAATGACGAACAAAATAAATTTTTTTTTTTTTTAACTTTGAGAGGATAGCATAATAAAATGATGTGTGTAAGAGTTTTGGCAGACAAAATTTTCATATTTCGGAAGTTACAAGTTGGAAAAGGTTGATAAGGATTGAGTACAAGATTTTGAAAATTTCGAGTGATGTTTGAGGTAAATATAAACCATTGAATTTATATGTGATTGACAACTATTAGTAGGGCATAAATCCTTTGACCAAAAATGCTTAAGTGTGAAGTTGTTGCTTATGAGTGAGATACGAATGGGAGAGTGTGAGGATGAGAGTTAACCACTTATTGATTTTAGGAAAATTTCGAACCGGTATGACTAATATCGAGGTAAGAAGGACGATGTTGTGGTTATCATCGAATAAGAAATTCCTCGTGATACGTTAGGATTTAGAGTTGCGTAAGAATGAGTATCAAATGAGATTCTTGGGAAATCTTCAATATAGAATTTGGATTGCTGAGGTGACGGAATACAATTTACTTTAAGTATCGTAGTGCAAGTTTGTCCATTGTATCAGTTTCTTTCATGGCTAGAAAGTGAGCAGTTTTGACGAGATGGTCAATAATAACCCAGATGATGTCCTAACTGCATACCGTCTCTGGTAACTAATGATGAATTTCTTCCCATTTCCATTGTGGGATTTCGGGTTGTTGTCATGTAACTAATAAGGTTCAGTTTTCGGGCTACATCTCTCCCCATAATAGTTTCACCATTCTTGCGAGGTATACGAATAAATTTTTTCCCATTATAATAAATTCCGCTTTCATCCTTGAAAGTCAGTTCGTTCCAACTATTTCATCAAAGCTTCCTAGCTCGATGAGTATTAGGTTAATCTTAAAGTTCATCCCAAATCAAATCTTACTGTACTACTGTGAAAAATTCTATCAATCTTCTCAAATAACATGTGCCTGTACGTAGGTAACTAATCCTTTCAACTACTACATTAAAACTCCCAAGTTTGGTTAATATGAGGTCATATCCAAATGACCCACCTGTTAATCTTAAAGTACTACCTTAAATTATCCCTATATCTTCCTCAGTTTACCATTTGCTCGTGTCCTATAGAATACTTAATTCCCATGGTTGTTGATGGTTTATTATTCATGATAATGCTAAGGTTCTTAGATGTAAGGTTCCTATCGTTCTAGTATTAAACAAATCTGAAACAGTAAATCGTTGTGACGAAATTTACCCTAGCTAAGAATCAGGATTCCATGCGAGTCTCCATAACGATTGCTTTTAAAGTTTTTCCTATATGGGAACTTTTTTTTTTCCTTAAATGCCCAGGGTGCCGATATCTATAACAAATTTTCGGGTTATCAACTCTACAATCAAGGCCCTTCTTGTACAGTATCTGAGCTACGTGGTTATTCTTTCCCTATTTTTAACAGACTATAATGCGTATGCTCAAGTGATCCCTGCCAAAGTTTCCCTGGATCACCTCATATTCCTCATGTAGTGACATTGGAACTTCTGCATGATTTACCTCAATATAATCACGCTGGCCTGGCGTCATTATATTGTGCTAAATCGTACGTTCATTCCATTATCATTCCATATGGTCAATGTAACGTGATCACTTCCAGTTATACTCAATTTCATCTAACGGTGCTTTATCTATGCCATTTCAAAACAGAATCTTCATAACTAATCTCACAGTTTCTTGATGTGGGTGCGTAGGTTCTATAGATCATGCATTAATGCCTAAATGTCCCGAAGTTTCTTCAAAGGTTCGGATTCAGGAAACGTTGTTAGGTTCCTTCTAGATATTCGATCCGGGTCCCGCGTCGAGTTGTACGTGTAGCAAGTAGTGATACGATATGTCTCGAGGCGACTCACAAGTCTTTGGGTATGGCTAAGCATTAGTAGAAGACACTATGACCTCATTAAAGGGAATGCCTTCCCGACTTCTCCAATGTCTAGGAGTGGTAGGGACCTAAGTCCAGAAGTGTCGTTATATCGTCGAGCAGTGGTGAAGAATGAAAGAGTTAAGTGACGGTCATGAAAGCGTACAGGGTATGTGTCAACTGAACAATCTTCTAGATTACGTGAAATAATGTTTCGATCTCTAGAACGGTGGAACAGTGGTAACAGGTGGATTACACTACTAGTTCTTAGGGTTAGACGAGCAGGAAAAGTAGTTCAGGTAAGCATCTGAACTGGGAAGGATAAGTTCTCCACGTCGGTATAGCGAATCATAGACATGTAGCAAGCGCGTAATCAAGCATAACAGCTATAGCAGCCTAGGTCGTTTACAACAGCATGTAGCATGGAAATAGTAACAGTATCATACCGAAGTAACATGCTAAAAGCAGATAGTAACATACAGTAGCGAGAATAAGCAAATGCATACAGCTAGTTTACATAGCAGTGAGAGGAAACGGTAGCATGCAGTAAGTTCATACAGCAGTAGAAGTAAGCAGTGGCATGCAGTAGTAGTAAACGGTAACATGCAGTAATATAACACAGTAGCATGCAATCGAAAGTAGATAATAGCATGCAGTAGTGGAAGCACGTAATAGCATACGGCATATAGCAGTAAAAGTGAGCATCAGCATGCAGTCAGTTCAGCGAAAACAAATAAACTAGCAAGTTGTAGATTAGTCCTATTAGTGAATCCTACTCGGGTCGGTCTTAGACTCACTAATGCATCCTAATTCCCTACAACCAATGCTCTGATACCAAATGTAACGCCCCGTACTAATCATCATGTACGGACCATCAACGACAGGATCATTACAAGGTTAAGTACTATATGTGTTTTCAAAAAGAGTTTGCATTCATTAATAAAGTGATGTCAAAACCAACATCGAATGTTTTACAATCCAAAAGCATGCTTCGCTAAGTAGAAGCAAATAATAAGCGTATGTGACCACAAAGGTCGTTACAAGTCATAGTTTTAAAGTACTAAAGTTTGAATGCAAAGTAAAGTAGTTCATGCATTGACAACTCTAAGCAGCGGGTGTCTACAGCACAACTAGTACACAGCGGAAGCTAGCAACCTCAAGCACCTGAGAAATACATGCTTAAAAAGTCAACACAAAGGTTGGTGAGCTATAGTTTAAGTATAACAGTAATGTAAGTAGGCCACGAGATTTCAGTGCTTCAACAAGCGTTTAAATCAGTAATCCAAATCCGTATGTTTAAGTATATGCTTAACCGTTGGCACTTGGTAACTAACTTAACGTTTATACCCCCTGAAAGTACACTTGGCAAGTGCGTATGTCTACGAAGTATTAAACACTCGTTAAATGCTAGCGCTACTAGCCCGAGTGGGGATGTCAAACCCTATGGATCCATATCTAAGATTCGCGTTCACGGTTCAAAAACCAATGATTAAACGTTACCGAGCTAAAGGGAATGTTTATACCGTTGTATAACCCACACATATATAAGTTTAAGTACTCGTGCCTAGTATGTAAAACATAAAATCCGCATGTATTCTCAGTTCCCAAAATAAGTTTAAAGTAAAAAGGGAATGCTATAACTCACAATGATATGTAGTAGCGGTTAAGTTGAGTCGGGAAAGGTGTGCAAGTAAACGGTCCGAAATCCTCAACCTAAGTCAAATAGTACTAAGTCAGTAAGTTGTCTAAAAAGGTTCATATGTATGTAATTAAGGTCATAAGGGTCATCATCAATCATCATCAAACAAAAGGTAACAAGTAAGGTTCGTTCATGAACGAAGTTTAAAACAAAGGCTGACTTGGATCAGTCACCACGGCCTCTACACAAACTGAACAGAGGTGAGACCAGTGGCTATGGCTCTGTATATGAGTCGTTTAAGTGTGGTAAAAATTCCAGAAGCTAACTAGTCTTTGTTTGACCGTGGCGACGGTATAAGTGCGAGTAGGTCTGAAATTTCTGCACAACGTTAAAGGACATAGTGACGATCGGAGGGCCATAAATCCTAAACCGTAACTCGGATGAAGACGAGTCTTATATGAAAAATTATCTACTCGAAAAGTTCTATCTAAAAATCATGGTTAGAACAGCCCAGAACTACTGGTCTGTTACAGAAGCATCAGGTCAGGAAGTTTTGGACAGAAACAGTAAGTTTAAAAGGGTTCCGGTGGTCTTGGTGCTTGATGTTCATCATGGTTCTCATCCTTGATGCGTATAGCTTCAAGTGTACAACTCATGGATGTGTTTACATCATATTAACCAAGTCTTGACCATCATAACACTATTGCAAGTCTAAGACATGAAGCACAACTCACTTAAGAGTTGCATGTAGTTTGATGAACCAAAGTTACATCAAAGTCTTAGGTTTGACACTTATATGAACTATAAAAGTAACATTGAACTATAAACTTAAAAATAAACTAACTAATCAAGATCATAAGTAGTAGAACATAGTTCTTAGTTTGATCTTGAAGATCCAAGACTCAAAAGTCTTGATCTAAAGTCATTAAGTTACAGCATAAGTAATAACACATAAATCCTTACTTTAATGAAACCAAAAGTTACAAAACTTAGATTATCATCAAGTAAAGTGTTTGTAAGCTTGAAAGCTCTTGTTCATGACAAAAATAAGAAGACCATAAGCTATAGAACTTAGATCCATTACAAGTATATGAAGTTATAACTAGTAAGTTAAACTTCTATGTTCTTAAAACTTATAAGTTGTCTTTAAGTTCAAGAAGTATAAGATCAAAGTTAACTAGTAATCTTTGACCAATTTTAACCAACAACATGAAATTTAAAGTGCATAAATGAAGGAGTAAACTTAAATAAACAAGAAAAGGTTCATGGTTGTTCATACTTTAAAGATTCAAACCAAAGTTTGATCTTTAGAAAGTAAACTTTAAAGTTTACTTCATGAGCTTCAAGTATGTCTTTAATCAACACAAGAACTTGCAAACTTTTGAAACAATTGAAGTAGAATCATAAACTAGTGAGTTTATGTTCTTGTGTTCTTGAAAATACAAGATAATAGAAGAATCAAAACTAGAAAGTTAGATTCTTGAAAGCTAGTAAGTAACTACAACTAGTAAGTAACAATTAACAACAAGTAATCAAACAAGCAAGTAACAAAAGATGATGATGATGATTAATGGGAGTTCTTGGTTCGGTTTTAGAAAGAAAGAAAAAGGAAGAACCAGTTCATGTTACTTACAAAAAGATAAGAGAAATGAGAGAAAAGTTTGAAAATAAAATGAGAAGTATGTGTGTGTGAATTTGAATGAGAGAATGCAAGTGATAAGGTAATGTAAAAATGAAACAAAAACACCACTCATGGCCTAAGTGGCTGACGGTTTTGGGAGTGGGGAGGGGGAAGAGAGTTGTTCTTTGGTTACAACCTTGTAAAGTCTTACAAAAGGTGGTTATTTGGTGTAAGTGCATGGGGATTAAGAGAACTAGATTCCATTTGCAAGTAACTAACTAATTTCATTAAAAATGATACTTACAAGTTGTAAAATGGGCTAGTTAATCCATTAACATAAGTAGGGTGGGCTCACATAAGTCCATTAACACTAACAAGGCCCAAGTTTAAGTATTTATCAAGTTAAGCCAATTAAAGCCCAAGTAATTAACTAATAGCCATAGTTAATCAAAATGATTTATAAACCTTAATCATGAATGCAAATAATATCTAGAAATATTATTCGTGAAGTTTCGTGTGTCACAAAGACGTTTCGGGCACTTAAAAGTCATGTACGGGCAATCATGGCAACATGTAAATGTAATAACATACATTCGTTTAATCATACGTATTAATAATAATAATTATTAATAAATAAAAGTTGGAATTTCCAGGGTCGTTACATTAACACTTGCAGGATCAATTTCTATATCCTTAACCTCAGCCTTGTCAGTCTTCTTCTTGAAGCTTATGATTAAACTGTGATCTTCCGTCTCAAGCCTCATTATTTCTTTCATGACGCTCAGTGCTTGGAACGGGTATTGTCGCAGTTTCTTTTACGTCTTCCATTTCCTCTTCCTCTTCAGATTCCTCCTCTTCCTCTATTTCTTCGCTGGGATTCTCTTCTTCCATCTCTGGGTCTTCTACAGACTGTGATTCGACACCTATCTCGATATCATCGGCTGGTGGTGAAGACTCGTCATCGAAAGTGATCCGTCTGGTGGACATAGCAAACATCTCTGCCTGTCCAGAAAGATCGGTTGGTCGGTCAATTTTGAAGGTAACGCTCTCCCCATGTGATCGTAAGATCAAGGTTTGATTGTACATATCAATGACAGTCCTATCTATATTCATGAAAGGTCTTCCTAACAGTACTGGGGTGTGTAGGTCTTCCTTAATATCCATTACTACGAAATCCGTAGGGTACAAGAATTTATCGACTTTCACCAAGACGTTCTCAACTATGCGCTTAGGATATCGAGTTGTATGATCGGCAAGTTGGATTGTCATTTTAGTTGGTGACAAGTCTCCTAACTCTAATCTCTTGTAGAGAGAGTAGGGGATTAGGTTGATACTTGCTCCTAAATCTGCTAGCCCATGAATGGTTCCATATTGGTAGATTGAACACGGGAAAACGAATCGGCCCGTATCTCCAAGCTTAGGTGGTAGAGAGTTTCTGAGTAATGCAGAGCATTCTTCACTTAGTGGAATTTTGTTAGAGTCTGGTATCCTCTCCTTTGTAGAAAGAAGCCTTCAGATGTATCTCTTCTGGTTGGGAACTTTGGACATGGTGTCCAGGAATCTTCCATCAAGTTTGAAGGAATCAAGCTTGGATGGATCTTCTTGTAGCCTTCCAGGATAAGGTACGCGAACTGGAGTTTCAGGGGTCAGCTTCTGAGTATATGTTGATTTGTTCTTGAGCCTAGTTGACCTTCTCTGTGGTTCTTCCTTTGGGATTACGGAATCCATTTATTTTGCTTCTTCTATGTGGGGATTTTGGATAGTATTACTTGGCAATCTTCCATGTGGTCGAGTTTCAAGGCGTTGTGATAACTGTCCGAGCTGCGTTTCCAAACTTTTGAGCAGAGCCAATTGATTTCTCATTAGTATCTCCGTCTGATCTTGTCTGGTTGCAGTTCTCTGATTTAGCTGTTGTTTTCCTTGAATGAACTGAGTTAACTGATCATCAGCTCCGAGAGTGGGGTTAGTTGCTTTTGTAATCTGGGTGATAGGGGAATTTTCCTCAACTAGGGGACCAGTGAGTGGAAGTGGTTGATCGTAGGTCAATTGAGATTGTTGGGCTGGATAAGGTGGATAGCGATAGCGGAAAGGTTGATTGCTTCGCTGAAATTGATTAACCCTAGGTGGTTGATTGAATCCAGGATTTGGTGGACGAGCTGGGTATTGAACGTAACAGACTGAACCGTCAGGGTTTTCGTACTCAACTTGATATTCTTCAGTAGGTTGCAGGTTGGTACAATTAACACAAGCTTGAGTTTGGTTAACCTGCTGCGGCTGCGTCTTCAATTCTCCGAGTTTTTTAGCAAGAGATTCCATCTTATCCGTGAGGGACTTGATGGCCTCCGTTTGATTGTTAAGTGCAGAGAGTGGGGCAAATGATGAAGTTGTTTCACCACTGTTCCAGTCATGATGATGCATCGTCATGTTCTCAAGCAATTCTCAAGCTTCGTCTGCGGTTTGGTTCATCAGATTCCCTTGAGCTACTGCATCGATCGTCGTCCTATGATTTACCGTAAGACCATTGTAGAAGGTACAGATTTGGGCTGACCGTTCTAGTTGGTGATTAGGCATTTCTTTAGTAGGGTTTTGAATAGCTCCCATGCAGTGTAAAGAGATTCATCATAACTTTGTTTGAAGTTAATGATGTCATTCTTCAGTTTGGTTTGTTTAGAAGGAGGGAAATATTTGGTTAGGAATTTAGTAGCCATCTCCGTCCATGACGTAATGGAATCTTTTTCCAGTCCTTCAAACCAAGTTTGAGCATGATGAGTGAGAGAATAGGGGAACAAGTATAGTCGTACTATATCTTTTCCTATCCCTGGCTGTTTGTAGGAGTTCGAAAGAGATATGAATTTATCAAGGTGAGAATTAGGATCGTCATTCGGTAATCCATGAAACTGACACCTATTCTGAATGAGCTGGATGATGTGATGTTTTAACTCGAACGAGTGTCCTTGAATCTCTGGAAATCTGATTGGTCCTCCTCGACCTTCAATCGAGGGTTTGGTATTTTCTGCTAAAGTAACGCGTAACGCCATTTGATTTCTGATTCGTGCTTCCTCGCGTGCTTTAGAGATTATTGTGTCTGGATCAGGTACGAATAACAACGGCCCTGGTCTAGATAGGGTTTGGGTCATACATTGGGTATGCCTTTTTGTTTTTAATTTTTTCACAAATAAAGTAAATTATAATAAGCTATAGTAATCTAATCTATTCTAGGATAATCTAATTCTAAGGTAATCTAATTTAATCTAATGCAATCTAAGGTAATCTAAAGTAATCTAATCTAAGGTAGTCTAATTTAATTAACTAACTATCCTACGGTTGAATATGTTTTTGGTTCTGGCTACTGATTCCCTGGTATTTCGGTAACAGAGCTCCGCACGAACTATTCAACAAACCAAGTGGCCAGGCCGACTATGGAGAGGCAGGATCCTTTTGGTCCCAATATAATTGGCGACTGTTCGAAAAATCCAATAACCAAGTCCGTGTATAATTGTCTTTCTTAGACACCACTAAATGCTTGTGAATAAGTTTGATAGAGAGCAGTATTGCCTGATACCAGTTCCCAGGCAGCAGCGCCAAAAACTATACTCCTCCCGTGATATGGCTGAAACGGACGGGTTTTTTTTTATTCGCGCGGTGTCGTCAGGCCGCGGATCGCCGGGATCAGCCACTCATAGGAGGAAGGTACTATTTTAAATTTATATTTAGCGGGGCCTAAATCTTACTACTCCTTATAAGTAAAGGAAGTATGACCTAGGGTCGTATTTTTGAGATATCAGTAGAATCGAACTTATATTTAAGCCTAAGATAGTTAGAGAGTAGTGAATATTTGTTTTTGGGATTTTCTAATTTATAAGACAGATAAAGTAAATGCGATAAAATTTGTAATTCATATAAGGTTAAAGTGAGTGCATACTATGACTTCATCAATTATTCTGCCGAGATTATGGAATGTTGGCTCATGAATAGGCAGAGGCCTTGTATTCATTACACTGGTCCTAAACGCCCCTGTCATAAGACATGTCACTGGGTACTGCATTAGGCTTGAAGATTCTGAATAGACAGCAACGTCCCTTACCCCAGACGCCCGTGCAGTCTGACTACAGGCATACACGTTCAGACGGCTCATCCAATTGAGCGACTCGGTTGGGTGACGTATTAACATTCCAAAATGGTCTAAACTTTCTTAAGCATAATAGAATACATGGTTTACTATATCCGAGAGACGTGATGTGTTTCAATACTTTCGTTAATGATTGGTAAAAGATAGTTAGGCCCTTAAAAAGAGTTCAACCATAAAGAACACCATGGCCAAGTCAAGCTGACTTCCATGAACACGTTCGGTTATCCTAACGGTCCAATCCTTTATGTGTCTAAACAAACAGTTCCTTAATTAACTAAGAATCCCTCAAGTGGGGTGCAATGCTTGAGACCGCGTTATGGTGCAGTGTACTGGTCAACACTAACCGGGTTCCATGGCCTTACATAGCAGAGGTACAGCTTATAACTCCTTATGTGCTTCAGCGTGCACGTATGAAGTTTATATGATTGGTGACTACACTAGCATGGTCTAAGACCGAAAATGTACTAAGGGTCTAGTCAGGTGTTTCACTATGAAAGAGTCCTCAGTCGGAATCCAAAGCTCGATAGACTTACTACAACCGGTGTGCCTCGGTCGATCTTACGTTGTATTCGATAGACTTATCTTACCAAGGGGTGACACATATAGTGTACTCTGAATCGGGGTTCGCGACTTCCCAATAACAGAGCCTATAACTACGTTCTATTAGTTGGAAAAGCGATTGAGTTTAAAGCATAATCGGAAAGCATTTCGACAGCATACACAGACCATAATATTATTTCGGCATTATAACTGCTTACATCATAGCATACACTAAAGATAACTAGTCGATAATCATGGCAACAATATCGTAAAACATTATATAAGATAAAGGATAGAAGTACCAGTAGATTAAACGAGTTCCGAATACAAAAGTGACAACTTCAAGACTCCAGACCGCTCCTAATACAATCTTCAGCGTTCTTCTCCGGGTACTAGGTTTCCCGCACGGAGTCGAAGGCCTTGAGAGTATGACTAATATTGTACAAGAGAGAGAAAGAAGTGAATTGAAGTGTGTGTTGGAATGAATGACAAAGACCCTTTAAATAGACTAGAAATTTGCCAAAATACGGCCGGCAGGCCGTATGGTGGCCCGTATTTGGCAGGCCGTATGGCTGGCAGCCCGTTTCTTGGGGGCGTTTGCTGGGCTGTGTGGCAGGCCGTACCCCATACTGGCAGGCCGTATGGTGGGCCATTTCTGGTGTTGGTCAGCCTTGATTCCCTGGATCGTAACTTGATTTCTTGTCTTTCACCGTTTTTGCTCTAGAATCTTCGTTTTAGCTCCGATTCTCTTGATTCTTTTTGCACTGCCTTTGTAATTACTTGTTCTTCAATTCTAACCTACGAAGTGGGTATTTTGCCGAAAAAGTTCGAATCTTTCTTGTTTTTGGGCCTTAATACCGGGGTGAAGATGTGACTTTTTAGCCGATATCAGTGGGGGATTGACATTATCGGACCATTCCCACGAGGTGTCGGTAATGTCAAATTTCTAGTAGTTGCAATAGACTATTTTACCAAGTGGGTTGAGGCGAAGCCGCTAAGCACAATTACGGGACGGAAAATCTTAACATTCGTGTGGGAAGACATTGTTTGTCGTTTCGGCTTACCACGAGAGATAGTAAGCGACAATGCCATGCAATTCGCGCACAATCCATTCAGAGACTGGTGCGCGGACATGGACATTCAACAATCATTCACCTCTGTGGCTTACCCGCAGGCTAATGGGCAAGTCGAGGTCACAAACAGAGACATCATTGCCGGCATAAAAGCAAGGTTAGGAAAACACCGGCAAGGATGGGTGGATGAACTCCAACATGTACTATGGGCACAACGGACAACGCCGAAAGATAGTACGAATGAAACAAGCTTCAGTCTGGTATACGGAACCGAGGCGGTCATACCGGCTGAAGTGCTAGTTCCAACTGATCGAATCAAAGAATTCGATGAACAGCAAAATGATGACGCATTACGAGAAAATTTGGATGCCCTGGAAGAACGACGAACAATAGCGTGCATCTGTCAAGCTGCAAAGAAACAACAAATCGCAAACCACTACGACAAAAAAGTCAAGCCATTGGACTTTCAGTTAAACGATTTGGTACTGCGCAGCAATGAGGCCAGCCGATAACAAGATGTCAGCAAGTTAGGCCCCAGATGGGAAGGACCCTACAGGGTTGTCGGGATAACTGAGTATGGTGCATACCACCTGGAGACACCGGATGGGATTCCGATACAACACCCTTGGCACGCCTTTCATTTAAAGAAATATCGTGTGTAACTTACCTGCAACCGTGAGGACTGATCACCCACTCGGACGGCAGAAACACTTATATATTCAAATAATTTCTATGTATAAGTCATCAATAAAGCTTCATTTTATATACTTATACAATGTAATGACTCTGAATATGACACAAGCAACATCAAAAATCCTTTGGCATATTTCGGACCTACCGACAGAAGAAATGCTTTCTAGCTTTCGTTGGTAGGAGTACACTCCTTGAAGAACCTTAACGGATAACGAGGACGTCCGACCATATCATTGGTGGCCCGGTCTTACCGTATAAATGTAGTGACCCGAACTTTTCCATGTTTATATATATATTAAATGAAATTGTTATTTACATGATTAAGTGTTTCCAACATGTTAAGCAATCAAACTTGTTAAGACTTGATTAATTGAAATAGGTTTCATATAGACAATTGACCACCCAAGTTGACCGGTGATTCACGAACGTTAAAACTTGTAAAAACTATACAATGACATATATATGGTTATATATATAGTTAACATGATTTTATTATAAGTATGTATCTCATTAGGTATTTTAACAATGAGTTATATACATAAAAATGAGACTATTAATTTAAGAAACTCGAAAACGATATATATAACGATTATCGTTATAACAACATCTTACTAGGTACATATGAATCATATTAAGATATTGATACACTTGGTTAATTATGTTAAATGATTAGTAAATATATTATTAAGTGTATTAACAATGAAATACATATGTAAAAATAAGACTACTAACTTAATGATTTCGAAACGAGACATATATGTAACGATTATCGTTGTAACGACATTTAACTGTATATATATCATACTAAGATATATTATATATCATAATATCATGATAATATAACAATTTAACATCTCATTTGTTATAATAAACAATGGGTTAACAACATTCAACAAGATCGTTAACCTAAAGGTTTCAAAACAACATTTACATGTAACGACTAACGATGACTTAACGACTCAGTTAAAATGTATATACATGTAGTGTTTTAATATGTATTCATACACTTTTTAAAGACTTCAAGACACTTATCAAAATACTTCTACTTAACAAAAACATTTACAATTACATCCTCGTTCAGTTTCATCAACAATTCTACTCGTATGCACCCGTATTCGTACTCGTACAATACACAGCTTTTAGATGTATGTACTATTGGTATATACACTCCAATGATCAGCTCTTAGCAGCCCATGTGAGTCACCTAACACATGTGGGAACCATCATTTGGCAACTAGCATGAAATATCTCATAAAATTACAAAAATATGAGTAATCATTCATGACTTATTTACATGAAAACAAAATTACATATCCTTTATATCTAATGCATACACCAACGACTAAAAACACCTACAAACACTTTCATTCTTCAATTTTCTTCATCTAATTGATCTCTCTCAAGTTCTATCTTCAAGTTCTAAGAGTCCTTCATAAATTCCAAAAGTTCTAGTTTCATAAAATCAAGAATACTTCCAAGATTGCAAGTTTACTTCCAAGTTTTCTAAATCCTTTCCAAGTAATCATCCAAGATCAAGAAACCTTTGTTACTTACAGTAGGTTATCTTTCTAATACAAGGTAATAATCATATTCAAACTTTAATTCAATTTCTATAACTATAACAATCTTATTTCGAGTGAAAATCTTACTTGAAATTGTTTTCGTGTCATGATTCTGCTTCAAGAACTTTCAAGCCATCCAAGGATCCTTTGAAGCTAGATCTATTTTTCTCATTTCCAGTAGGTTTATCCAAGGAACTTAAGGTAGTAATGATGTTCATAACATCATTCGATTCATACATATAAAGCTATCTTATTCGAAGGTTTAAACTTGTAATCACTAGAACATAGTTTAGTTAATTCTAAACTTGTTCGCAAATAAAAGTTAATCCTTCTAAATTGACTTTTAAAATAAACTAAACACATATTCTATATCTATATGATATGCTAACTTAATGATTTAAAACCTGGAAACACGAAAAACACCGTAAAACCGGATTTACGCCGTCGTAGTAACACCGCGGGCTGTTTTGGGTTAGTTAATTAAAAACTATGATAAACTTTGATTTAAAAGTTGTTATTCTGGGAAAATGATTTTTATTATGAACATGAAACTATATCCAAAAATTATGGTTAAACTCAAAGTGGAAGTATGTTTTCTAAAATGGTCATCTAGACGTCGTTCTTTCGACTGAAATGACTACCTTTACAAAAACAACTTGTAACTTATTTTTCTGACTATAAACCTATACTTTTTATGTTTAGATTCATAAAATAGAGTTCAATATGAAACCATAGCAATTTGATTCACTCAAAACGGATTTAAAATGAAGAAGTTATGGGTAAAACAAGATTGGATAATTTTTCTCATTTTAGCTACGTGAAAATTGGTAACAAATCTATTCCAACCATAACTTAATCAACTTGTATTGTATATTATGTAATCTTGAGATACCATTGACACGTATACAATGTTTCGACCTATCATGTCGACACATCTATATATATTTCGGAACAACCATAGACACTCTATATGTGAATGTTGGAGTTAGCTATACAGGGTTGAGGTTGATTCCAAAATATATATAGTTTGAGTTGTGATCAATACTGAGATACGTATACACTGGGTCGTGGATTGATTCAAGATAATATTTATCGATTTATTTCTGTACATCTAACTGTGGACAACTAGTTGTAGGTTACTAACTAGGACAGCTGACTTAATATATTTTGAACATACTTTGATATATATGTATATAGTTAAAACATCAAAATATATCAAAAGTGTTTGTAAATATATTTTGAACATACTTTGATATATATGTATATATTGTTATAGGTTCGTGAATCAACCAGTGGCCAAGTCTTACTTCCCGACGAAGTAAAAATCTGTGAAAGTGAGTTATAGTCCCACTTTTAAAATCTAATATTTTTGGGATGAGAATACATGCAGGTTTTATAAATGATTTACAAAATAGACACAAGTACGTGAAACTACATTCTATGGTTGAATTATCGAAATCGAATATGCCCCTTTTTATTAAGTCTGGTAATCTAAGAATTAGGGAACAGACACCCTAATTGACGTGAATCCTAAAGATAGATCTATTGGGCCTAACAAACCCCATCCAAAGTACCGGATGCTTTAGTACTTCAAAATTTATATCATATCCGAAGGGTGTCCCGAAATGATGGGGATATTCTTATATATGCATCTTGTTAATGTCGGTTACCAGGTGTTCACCATATGAATGATTTTTATCTCTATGTATGGGATGTGTATTGAAATATGAAATCTTGTGGTCTATTGTTACGATTTGATATATATAGGTTAAACCTATAACTCACCAACATTTTTATTGACGTTTAAAGCATGTTTATTCTCAGGTGAATACTAAGAGCTTCCGCTGTTGCATACTAAAAATAAGGACAAGATTTGGAGTCCATGTTTGTATGATATTGTGTAAAAACTGCATTCAAGAAACTGATTTCGATGTAACATATTTGTATTGTAAACCATTATGTAATGGTCGTGTGTAAACAGGATATTTTAGATTATCATTATTTGATAATCTACGTAAAGCTTTTTAAACCTTTATTTATGAAATAAAGGTTATGGTTTGTTTTAAAAATGAATGCAGTCTTTGAAAAATGTCTCATATAGAGGTCAAAACCTCGCAACGAAATCAATTAATATGGAACGTTTTTAATCAATAAGAACGGGAAATTTCAATAAATAACTCGACCACACTCACGCGTAGTCTAGATATCGACGTTTTTGTCATGACAAATATGTACAACACAACGAAAAAGCAAACTAGTTTATAACACAGCATACAAAACGATATAATGAAATCACATTAATTATACAAAAAACCCAACCGAGTGCATATCTCTACGGTTGGTAATTTACAATATCCTTAATGGATGAGTTCTCGTCCCTACAAATTTTATCTAGCTCCTCAAAACTAATCCGGCTGAGAGCTTCATGTGCCCGATGGCAGTCCTCCACACAGGTGGCACTCAAAAGAGTTTTCTTCTTCTGGGCTGCGCTGCCAGGTGGCAGGAAACACTGCACCGCCTTCAAAACCTCAAAAGTAGTAGCTTCTTAATGGCCTCAATAAAGGCACCAAACGGCTGATGAACAATAGATGATCTGAGAAGTCGGGCAAAAAGCACAGGAATACCATGCTGGAGACGGGTGAGTTCACCCAATGTGGCCGACACCTTCTCCGATAACTTTTTATTGTCATCAGAGAGCAAGGCGACTTTCTCCTGTTCTTGGGAAAGAGCAGCCTTCAACGAATCCTGCGCTTCTCGGGAAGCACGTAGCTCATTCTGAACTGGCCCCAACGCCTCCTTGGCCGACAAAAACTCCCCTTCAAGGCGGGCGATCGTCCCTGACAATTCCGCCACCCGACGATTATCATTCTCAAACAGTGCACAATGCTCGTGAATACGACGAACATCAGCCTCGCTTCGGTTCAGTTCATCCACCGCAAGATGCTGAGCAAATACGGCGAATTGGGAACACAAATGTTGAAATGTCCCGTTCTTATTGATTAAAAATGTTCCATATTAATTGATTTCATTGCGAGGTTTTGACCTCTATATGAGACGTTTTTCAAAGACTGCATTCATTTTAAAACAAACCATAACCTTTATTTCATCAATAAAGGTTTAAAAAGCTTTACGTAGATTATCAAATAATGATAATCTAAAATATCCTGTTTACACGCGACCATTACATAATGGTTTACAATACAAATATGTTACAACGAAATAAGTTTCTTGAATGCAGTTTTTACACAATATCATACAAGCATGGACTCCAAATCTCGTCCTTATTTAAGTATGCGACAGCGGAATCTCTTAATAATCACCTGAGAATAAACATGCTTAAAACGTCAACAAAAATGTTGGTGAGTTATAGGTTTAACCTATATATTATCAAATCATAATAATAGACTACAAGATTTCATATTTCAATACACTTCCCATACATAGAGATAAAAATCATTCATATGGTGAACACCTGGTAACCGACATTAACAAGATGCATATATAAGAATATCCCCATCATTCCGGGACACCCTTCGGATATGATATAAATTTCGAAGTACTAAAGCATCCGGTACTTTGGATGGGGTTTGTTAGGCCCAATAGATCTATCTTTAGGATTCGCGTCAATTAGGGTGTCTGTTCCCTAATTCTTAGATTACCAGACTTAATAAAAAGGGGCATAGTCGATTTCGATAATTCAACCATAGAATGTAGTTTCACGTACTTGTGTCTATTTTGTAAATCATTTATAAAACCTGCATGTATTCTCATCCCAAAAATATTAGATTTTAAAAAGTGCTACTATAACTCACTTTCACAGATTTTTACTTCGTCGGGAAGTAAGACTTGGCCACTGGTTGATTCACGAACCTATACAATATATACATATATATCAAAGTATGTTCAAAATATATTTACAACACTTTTAATATATTTTGATGTTTTAAGTTTATTAAGTCAGCTGTCCTCGTTAGTAACCTACAACTAGTTGTCCACAGTTAGATGTACAGAAATAAATCGATAAATATTATCTTGAATCAATCCAGGACCCAGTGTATACGTATCTCAGTATTGATCACAACTCAAACTATATATATTTTGGAATCAACCTCAACCCTGTATAGCTAACTCCAACATTCACATATAGAGTGTCTATGGTTGTTCCGAAATATATATAGATGTGTCGACATGATAGGTCGAAACATTGTATACGTGTCTATGGTATCTCAAGATTACATAATATACAATACAAGATGATTAAGTTATGGTTGGAATAGATTTGTTACCAATTTTCACGTAGCTAAAATGAGAAAAATTATCCAATCTTGTTTTACCCATAACTTCGTCATTTTAAATCCGTTTTGATTGAATCAAATTGCTATGGTTTCATATTGAACTCTATTTTATGAATATACACAGAAAAAGTATATGTTTATAGTTTGAAAAATAAGTTACAAGTCATTTTTGTAAAGGTAGTCATTTCAGTCGAAAGAACGACTTCTAGATGACCATTTTAGAAAACATACTTCCACTTTGAGTTTAACCATAATTTTTGGATATAGTTTCATGTTCATAATAAAAATCATTTTCCCAGAATAACAACTTTTAAATCAAAGTTTATCATAGTTTTTAATTAACTAACCCAAAACAGCCCGCGGTGTTACTACGACAGCGTAAATCCGGTTTTACGGTATTTTTCGTGTTTTCAGGTTTTAAATCATTAAGTTAGCATATCATATAGATATAGAACATGTGTTTAGTTGATTTTAAAAGTCAAGTTAGAAGGATTAACTTTTATTTGCGAATAAGTTTAGAATTAACTAAACTATGTTCTAGTGATTACAAGTTTAAACCTTCGAATAAGATAGCTTTATATGTATGAATCGAATGATGTTATGAACATCATTACTACCTCAAGTTCCTTGGATAAACCTACTAGAAATGAGAAAAATGGATCTAGCTTCAAAGGATCCTTGGATGGCTTGAAAGTTCTTGAAGCAGAATCATGACACGAAAACAATTTCAAGTAAGATTTCCACTCGAAATAAGATTGTTATAGTTATAGAAATTGAATTAAAGTTTGACTATGATTATTACCTTGTATTAGAAAGATAACCTACTGTAAGTAACAAAGGTTTCTTGATCTTGGATGATTACTTGGAATGGATTTAGAAAACTTGGAAGTAAACTTGCAATCTTGGAAGTATTCTTGATTTTATGAAACTAGAACTTTTGGAATTTATGAAGAACACTTAGAACTTGAAGATAGAACTTGAGAGAGATCAATTAGATGAAGAAAATTGAAGAATGAAAGTGTTTGTAGGTGTTTTTGGTCGTTGGTGTATGGATTAGATATAAAGGATATGTAATTTTGTTTTCATGTAAATAAGTCATGAATGATTACTCATATTTTTGTAATTTTATGAGATATTTCATGCTAGTTTCCAAATTATGGTTCCCACATGTGTTAGGTGACTCACATGGACTACTAAGAGCTGATCATTGGTGAAAGGACCCGTCCTAATCCATCCAGACAAAGTCCATATCGATTATAAACGATTCACAACAGTTGATTACATCGCGAGGTACTTGACCTCTATATGATACATTTTACAAACATTGCATTCGTTTTTGAAAAGACAGTCTCTCATTACATCGAAAGTTAACAGCATGCATACCATTTCATAATATATCTAACTATAATTGACTTAATAATAATCTTGATGAATTCAACAACTCGAATGCAACGTCTTTTTGAAATATGTCATGAATGACTCCAAATAATATCTTTAAAATGAGCAATTGCACAGCGGAAGCTATCTTTCATACCTGAGAATAAACATGCTTTAAAGTGTCAACCAAAAGGTTGGTGAGTTCATTAGTTTAACATAAATAATTATTTCATAATTTTAATAGACCACAAGATTTTCATTGCTCATAAACAAACGTCCCATGCATAGAGACAAAAATATCATTCATATGGATTGAACACCTGGTAACCGACATTCACAATATGCATATAAGAATATCCCCATCATTCCGGGATCCTCCTTCGGGATATAAATTTCGAAGTACTAAAGCATCCGGTACTTTGGATGGGGCTTGTTGGGCCCGATAGATCTATCTTTAGAGTTCGCGTCAATTAGGGTGTCTGTTCCCTAATTCTTAGATTACCAGACTTAATAAAAAGGGGCATATTCGATTTCGATCATTCAACCATATAATGTAGTTTCAATTACTTGCGTCTATTTCGTAAAACATTTATAAAAATTGCGCATGTATTCTCAGCCCAAAAATATAAAGGGTAAAAAGGTAGATGAAACTCACCATACTGTATTTTGTAGTAAAAATACATATAACATCATTGAACAAGTGTAAGGTTGGCCTCGGATTCACAAACCTAAATTAAGTATATATATTTATATGTTGGTCAATATTTGTCTAACAATCTAGATCAAATTGTAGTGTATCATAATCCTAATGCTCGAGACTAATATGCAAAAGTCAACAAAAGTCAATTTGATTCAAAATGATTTCCAAAATTTATACATGATTATTATATAGTTTAAATATCGTCGTTTTATATTTTTAAATATTTTTAAAAGATTTATTAGAGTAAATAATATACTTTATTTAAATAAAATTTTATATTAAAATTTATATAATAAATATACTTTTATATATACTAAGTAATAAAATTTATAGAGTTTATTTAATATAATAAAGATATATGATAGGTAATTTTATTACACGTAGTAAAATATGTTTGTATCATATATTTATTTGATAAATAATATCTATAATAATAGTAAGTAAAAGTTGTATTATTTTGTAATAATAATTATTATTATTCTATTAATAAAATATCAATATTTAAATTTACTAAAAATGATAATATGATAAGATGATAATGATAACTTTAATATTTACTATACTTATTAACTTTAAAATAATAATTTTATTTAAATGATAATAATAATGATATTTTATAATAACAATGACATGATAATTTTTGTTAAAATGATAGTTTTCATACTAACGATACTTTTAATAATAATAGTAATGATAAAAATAATAAGAATGATAATTTTATCTAAATCATTATCTTACAATATTTAAATTTCATCATGATACTCATACTCATTATTTCCTAATCAATTTGTTAAAGGTTCTTAAATCGTCTCTTACATCGCATTCATTTTAATGATAATAATTATAATAATTAAGTGTTACTAATTTTAGTTTTAATTATAATAATATTAATAATTATGATAATGATAATGCTAATAACTATTTTAATAATAATAGTAATTCAAATAAAATAATAATTTTTAATGATAATACTTTTATTGATAATGATAGTAGTAGTAATAATAATAATAATAATAATAATAATAATAATAATAATAATAATAATAATAATAATAATAATAATAATAATAACAATTAGATAAAAATTTGAACAACGATATTAACGACGATAATAATAATCATTTTTAATAATAATACAAAACTTCAATTGACAATAACTTCAAATCCATTCATCGAATCCATTTGATATCTAAAGGAAAAGTTCTTAATTTTTCATTAGCTTTTTAAGGATATGCATATCTCATATCTTATTTCATCCCTAGTATAACAACCTTTAAGATTCAACATAACCTATCTAAGGGTAATATCAAATATACAAGCGTGCATAATCCTATTTTCTCGAGCGCTAGTCAGGGATACTCTATTAATATGTAAAAATTAATTTAAGAGTACTCACGTATCAATATTGAGGTTCAATATTGTAGGAAAGGTAGGTAAACGCAACGGAGACGACAAAACACTAGTTTGACCTCACAAGCATACCCATAAACAATACCCATCACCTCCATAGCTAAAACTCATAATTTCCTTAGCCCTATCATACTCATAAAACTTGTCTTGAAATGACCCACTCATGACCTTGTCGTAATATTTTAGGTATAATACTAATAATATCGCTCTTAATACTACTAATACTAATAATAATAAAATTAATAATAATAATAATAATAATAATAATAATAATAATAATAATAATAATAATAATAATAATAATAATAATAATAATAATAATAATAATAATAATAATAATAATAAATATATTCGGAGTACTTGTGATATGTGTGTGTGTTGTGTTATATGAAATGAATCCAAAATGAGAACAAACGAGTTTATAAAGCAATTGGACATCCAGCTGGTATCCATCATTTGATCTTACCGACACTCTTTATCACACATTTTATTTCACGTAACACATATATTTATATAATATTTTATATATAATATATTTAATCTTTAGGATTAATTAAATATTATATTATATTTACGCTCATGGTAAAAATATAATTTTTACATAAATGACACGGTCGTGGTCTCACGACTCATGTACCACTTTCGGTTTTTCGAGCGCACTTTCGTACGTTTAGAAAACTAGCCTTTTACGTTACGTGACGTGTACCTTTAATAATAATTTGACTTTTTTATCAAAGATTTACTTTATGAACAATGTAGCTTATAAAATTGAGCGTTGTGGTCATTTCCTTCTATAAATCAAAGTCTCGTTGTTTGTCAAAATATTTTATTTTAAATTAAACGTTTTGTGACATGTACCTTTATTAATAACTAGACTTAAATTAATTAAAAACTAACCCACTCAGAGTGTAACTTAATCTTTTGAGTGTTTTGGTCATTTACCTTTATAACTCATGCTCTCGTTAGTTATCGAAGTATATCTAATAACATTAACTTAAATCAAAACGTCTTTTGACTAAATTAAAATATATTTATAATATATAGGTTTGAAATATTTTAATAAAATATTTAGGTTTTAATTATATTTTAAAGTATATTTGAAGATCGTTTATAATATTATATAAAATATAATTTCCTTATGCGTCAACGTTTAGTTTGCTTTCCTTAAACTTTCTAAATAATATAACTATATTCCCAAAGTTTCACTTTCACTCTTAATAATAGGAAGGTTAACTAGTTAACGTTTATATAGAGAGTCGAACAGAAACTCCACTAACGTTTGGCTAGTTCCCGTTAATTGACACATTTGTCTTCACTTATAACCCACTTTACCATTTTCCGAATACGGTTAAAAATAAGGGTTACCTAATTCAAAGTGGATCTCATAACAGATACTCTTAATCATAATTCAATGTATCCAATAATTCAATCATATGATATTATCTTTTAATTTCGTTGATAAACTTACATTGAACAAATACATTCATGTAACATATTATTCATTCAATGCATTGATAACATTTCCAAGTTTATAAAATGGATCTCATAGCTTGTATTTATATCAATTAATCCGTTCAATGTTTTGTTAACATTTCTCAATTTAAAATTCACACATATGTATATGTATATATATTTTTTACACATAATTGTTCGTGAATCGTTAGGCATGGTCAAAAGGTATTTGATTACATGAATATAATTTCAAAGCTTTCGAGACTCAACATTGCAGAATTTGCTTATCGTGTCGGATACATATAAAGATTAAAGTTTAAATTTGATCAGAAATTTCCGGGTCATCACAGTACCTACCCGTTAAAAGAAATTTCGTCCCGAAATTTGATAGAGGTCGTCATGGCTAACAGTAAGAATGTTATTATGACGAATATAAGCTGATACATAGAGTTTTATCATGATTAAGAAATACGGATAAAATAATTCGATTTTTCGAAGCGTATGAGTGAGGCTATCGTAAAAGAGCGAAATGAATAAATGTAGAATTGTTTTAACCGATGACGTAGTTATGATTGATTTCCGAAATTCATGTAATTTAAAGAAAATCTTCGTAATAAGATTTGGTGTTTCGACGATTTAGGAAATCAGGATCTTCTTTGATTAAATGCAATAATCTGTTCTGATTTTTCTGTCGGATATTTCACTATAAATCTACCCCCTTCGTTTCCTTATTTCCATATCTCACATCTTCTATTCTTTCTCCTTACTTCATACTTTTAAAATATTCGTTAATATGCTCCATCCCATCCTGATCCTTGATATCCTCTTAACTTTCATATCTGTCATTCTTCTTTTTAATCTGCCACCAGAAGAATCTTTTTACTTCTACTATACTCTTGGTTTTATAGTGTTTTTAGTTCTCCCATGTCTTTATGTTGCTATATGCATCGACATATACGGTTTATAATTTCTGGGTAGTTGTTGGGTTTTATATCCTCCCTTATACTTCGATGTCCCTGCTTCTGTCTTTCATAATCATTGTCATCCACGGTTAATGTTCTCTTCTATTTACTGCGGTTTATACCCCAATTTCTGTTTTGGAGCTTTGTCCTTTCGTTTCTTCTTCTTGCAATTAAGTAGCTCTTGTAATGGTCCGGAATTCGTATGTATGGATTTCGGAATGAACATTGTTAATGTTCTAAGAAGGAATTTGAAAGGGTACTATCTTGATTTGTCAAATTACCAGAATACCCTGGAAAAGACCGAATCATCAAGAAATATGTTCTTGATATGTTTAGAGATTAGATAGAATGTAAGAGTCGTGTAAATGGCACATGATGACGGTATGTTCTGTGAATCATCACGTTCCATTAGAAACTCAACATGAATTACTGCAATATAATGACGTTGATCAAGTGTTATTATATTATACTAACCCATGTATCAGTTCCCAACACTATTTCAAAAACATTCATATTCAAATTTTTCAGAATTTAGAACTAACAAAGTTTCTTTTATGTTGCAGATATTATGGAGAGATAAATGATACTTGATAAGAATAGTTGTGAAAATATCTCCAAAGATATGGAGAATATGTATAATGGAAGATACGAAGATATCTTATAATATTTAAGATATGATGATGATGAAGAATATCTGTCTGTGAAGGTTTAGAATAAGAAGTAAGGTGTTTGCTAACGAGTTCTGCAGACACTGAATCATTTGAATCCTTTGAAGGTAGATTCAGTCTCTGTGATTTATCCACGGCTTCCTTCATACTTTGCTTAATCCGTTTTTCAGTACCAAATCCTTTCTTTTTCTGAGCTTTACCAACTCACTATCTTTTATCATCAAACTTTTGGCCGTTTAGACCATTTACCATTTTTATGTTTCCTCTGCATTTACTGCTATAATATCTGAATCACTGGTTATCAATCCGAGGTGGGTTCAGAAGAATCGTGTTTTTAGATGATTAAACGCTGGTGGTAATATGGTAGAATATGAAAGGTTCCCCTAGTAACAAGGACGAATGGGCAACCTATCTATCGAGGTTAGAATAAGACTAGTCCTACTGAGAAGTCAAAATTGCCTTGCTGGAGCTGTGACAAAATTGGCTACTTTGAAAAGAAATCGAAGTGTTGTTTTTGCTAATAAATGCTAAAGAATTCAATGAGGGTACGTGTTAAACTACGACTTTGGTTTCGAGAGCTTTTCAGGTACAAGACTTCGAATAATGTGCGGTTGGATCATCATCTCGATTGTTCAATGTTTGAAGTGTATTCCGGAATTTCGAAGGGTTTAAATGCAGATTGTCATAGTCAATATCCAAATGATGAAATCTTCCTGAACCTCGAATGATTTCCATATACTTATGAGTGTTACGAATAAAAGTGATGTTCTGTCACAGTTTTGAATTCAAAGTATGACTTTGATAGATGTAGGAATTCTAAGAGTGATAATTTCGGTTATATCTCGAATTGTATTTTGAGATTTCAAAATCAGAATATGTACTTAGATTTGAATGAGTATGGTTGTTTTGATTCCTATAGATGAATGTATATTGTTGTGAAAATAGGGGGTATAGTTGATGATTGCTGGATCAGATTCGAAGGATGTAACATATTAATTGTGAATTTACATATCTCTCGGGTATTACCTACCCGTTAAAAAAATTTCACAAATAATCTTCTGTACAAGGGAATTTTTAATTACAATCTTTTATGAAAATATAATTACATATATATTTTTTCTTCAGATGTAATACCGATTTAATGAGTTAATATCATGTTATACTCATTTGATTTTCGGCTTGAATTTCGAAATGAATAATCTCTTAAACATCAGAGATTACATAATCTTCGCGGAGTATTTCACTAATGTAATCAACACTTCAATATTTATTTTCCTCAGTGAAGGATGTTGACGTTTGAAGAATTCTTGCGAACTTCGCAAGATACGAATGTTGTTTTTCAGTAATTTCTGAGTACGTCGAAAATGAAAGTGTAAAATCAAACAAGTTATTGAATAATACACTTGGTTTATTATAAACCCGAATTTATTTAATTGAAACAGAGATTGTAGCTAACGATGGTTGGGTTGTTAACGAAAGATGTACATCATAGCGTATTAGTAATATGAATTTATTCGGGTAATATCTACCCTTTTTCAATTCATACTTAATAGCTTAGTACGAAAGATTTATATCGTTTCAGAATTCATATATATATATATATATATATATATATATATATATATATATATATAATTTCTTCAGAAGAATGAGTTAATACTTCATAACTTGTTGATACAAAATACTCGTTGTTGATCAGTGATGATTTCCACGGCGATTCTTGAACTGGCAAAACTTGTGATGTTAGAGGTGCTGACTAGTTTAATGATGTTGACAGCACGGACTGTGTTGGTAAGGCTATGGGTACTGCTGATGCTATTGGTAAAACAAGTCTAGCTTGTAAACCGCACACCATTCTTGTCAGGGTTTTCGATTCATTTCTCTACCATCTCTGTTCACTCATCTGGTTTATGGTTAAGGTTGAGATAAATAATCTCGGAGATTTTAGAGATTACCTAGTCACCGCAGGATGTTTCTCCGATGAAGTTATGAATCAATACTTCATCGTTTGTTGCAGTTGGTACTCCTTGGTATTTATAGTGTGTGTGATATTGATACCCGAGGTACAGATCGTGATGTTGCGGCGTGTGATGCGGATGTGATTGTTGATGATGGTAGTGATCCTGTTGATGTTAATGATGGTGGTTGTTGTTGATGCCGGTGATGTTGCTGGTGCTTATGGTATTGAGGCTTGCGATGTGGATGTTACTGGCGGTACTGGTTACGCTGCTGGTGATGCTGATGGTGTTTGCAACCTTCGCACCATATTCCCCAAAGTCACTACCCGAGCGCGAAGCTCGTTGACTTCTTATATTACGCCGGGATGATTGGCGGTTGGAACAAGCGGATGAATAAGGTTTAAAATTTTAAATAGAATATAATCGTGGCGAGGTATTCGGGAAATGAGTATGAAGATGGTGTTTCTAATAGGTTCACCGGTAAGTGCGTCAGGTCTTTTGCCAAGAGGGAAGTTTGGTTGATGAAAGGATCGCCTTCTACTCGTTTCCATTGATTAAGTCGACTACGTACCCATCAGACGAATTGGGGATGGCTAATTGATTGATTCATTCTGGTTACGCTGCTTTCGGAGCTGGAGTGGGACTCCATATCAGAATCCGAGGGACTTGAACTAGTGGTGCATTCCATTTCGTATGATTGAATAAAGGATTTTTCGATATGAAATGATTTTAGGATAACGGATGATATTCTACTTACATAGAATACATATACGTAGTATAGAAGATCACGTAGATTACGAAGGGAAAAGGAAACGTGTCAGATAAAATCTACAGTAACAGATACGCTAAGATATGAATTAGCATATTTGCTAAAATATGAATTTTTGTCTATACACTATTCATGCAATCAATGCAGCAAGACGTGTCTAGACTAAGAATGATAAGCAGATAATTTTTGACACAAAATGATAAGCAAAACTTTTTGACATGCAGACCAGGTCAAAGTCCAGACTCACTAATGCATCCTAACGACTACTAGTTAGACACACTAATGAAAGACCTGGTTCGCTACGACCACCGCTCTGATACCAACTGAAAGGACCCGTCCTAATCCATCCAGACAAAGTCCATATCGATTATAAACGATTTACAACAGTTGATTACATCGCGAGGTACTTGACCTCTATATGATACATTTTACAAACATTGCATTCGTTTTTGAAAAGACAATCTCTCATTACATCGAAAGTTAACAGCATGCATACCATTTCATAATATATCTAACTATAATTGACTTAATAATAATCTTGATGAATTCAACAACTCGAATGCAACGTCTTTTTGAAATATGTCATGAATGACTCCAAATAATATCTTTAAAATGAGCAATTGCACAGCAGAAGCTATCTTTCGTACCTGAGAATAAACATGCTTTAAAGTGTCAACCAAAAGGTTGGTGAGTTCATTAGTTTAACATAAATAATCATTTCATAATTTTAATAGACCACAAGATTTTCATTGCTCATAAACAAACGTCCCATGCATAGAGACAAAAATATCATTCATATGGATTGAACACCTGGTAACCGACATTCACAATATGCATATAAGAATATCCCCATCATTCCGGGATCCTCCTTCGGACATGATATAAATTTCGAAGTACTAAAGCATCCGGTACTTTGGATGGGGCTTGTTGGGCCCGATAGATCTATCTTTAGAGTTCGCGTCAATTAGGGTGTCTGTTCCCTAATTCTTAGATTACCAGACTTAATAAAAAGGGGCATATTCGATTTCGATCATTCAACCATATAATGTAGTTTCAATTACTTGCGTCTATTTCGTAAAACATTTATAAAAATTGCGCATATATTCTCAGCCCAAAAATATAAAGGGTAAAAAGGTAGATGAAACTCACCATACTGTATTTTGTAGTAAAAATACATATAACATCATTGAACAAGTGTAAGGTTGGCCTCGGATTCACAAACCTAAATTAAGTATATATATTTATATGTAGGTCAATATTTGTCTAACAATCTAGATCAAATTGTAGTGTATCACAATCCTAATGCTCGAGACTAATATGCAAAAGTCAACAAAAGTCAATTTGATTCAAAATGATTTCCAAAATTTATACATGATTATTATATAGTTTAAATATCGTCGTTTTATATTTTTAAATATTTTTAAAAGATTTATTAGAGTAAATAATATACTTTATTTAAATAAAATTTTATATTAAAATTTATATAATAAATATACTTTTATATATACTAAGTAATAAAATTTATAGAGTTTATTTAATATAATAAAGATATATGATAGGTAATTTTATTACACGTAGTAAAATATGTTTGTATCATATATTTATTTGATGAATAATATCTATAATAATAGTAAGTAAAAGTTGTATTATTTTGTAATAATAATTATTATTATTCTATTAATAAAATATCAATATTTAAATTTACTAAAAATGATAATATGATAAGATGATAATGATAACTTTAATATTTACTATACTTATTAACTTTAAAATAATAATTTTATTTAAATGATAATAATAATGATATTTTATAATAACAATGACATGATAATTTTTGTTAAAATGATAGTTTTCATACTAACGATACTTTTAATAATAATAGTAATGATAAAAATAATAAGAATGATAATTTTATCTAAATCATTATCTTACAATATTTAAATTTCATCATGATACTCATACTCATTATTTCCTAATCAATTTGTTAAAGGTTCTTAAATCGTCTCTTACATCGCATTCATTTTAATGATAATAATTATAATAATTAAGTGTTACTAATTTTAGTTTTAATTATAATAATATTAATAATTATGATAATGATAATGCTAATAACTATTTTAATAATAATAGTAATTCTAATAAAATAATAATTTTTAATGATAATACTTTTATTGATAATGATAGTAGTAGTAATAATAATAATAATGCTAATAATAATAATAATAATAATAATAATAATAATAATAATAATAATAATAATAATAATAATAATAATAATAATAATAATAATAATAACAATTAGATAAAAATTTGAACAATGATATTAACGACGATAATAATAATCATTTTTAATAATAATACAAAACTTCAATTGACAATAACTTCAAATCCATTCATCGAATCCATTTGATATCTAAAGGAAAAGTTCTTAATTTTTCATTAGCTTTTTAAGGATATGCATATCTCATATCTTATTTCATCCCTAGTATAACAACCTTTAAGATTCAACATAACCTATCTAAGGGTAATATCAAATATACAAGCGTGCATAATCCTATTTTCTCGAGCACTAGTCAGGGATACTCTATTAATATGTAAAAATTAATTTAAGAGTACTCACGTATCAATATTGAGGTTCAATATTGTAGGAAAGGTACGTAAACGCAACGGAGACGACAAAACACTAGTTTGACCTCACAAGCATACCCATGAACAATACCCATCACCTCCATAGCTAAAACTCATAATTTCCTTAGCCCTATCCTACTCATAAAACTTGTCTTGAAATGACCCACTCATGACCTTGTCGTAATATTTTAGGTATAATACTAATAATATCGCTCTTAATACTACTAATACTAATAATAATAAAATTAATAATCTTAATAATAATAATAATAATAATAATAATAATAATAATAATAATAATAATAATAATAATAATAATAATAATAATAATAATAATAATAATAATAATAATAATAATAATAATAATAATAATAATAATAGTAATAATAATAATAATAATAATAAATATATTCGGAGTACTTGTGATATGTGTGTGTGTTGTGTTAGATGAAATGAATCCAAAATGAGAACAAACGAGTTTATAAAGCAATTGGACATCCAGCTGGTATCCATCATTTGATCTTACCGACACTCTTTATCACACATTTTATTTCACGTAACACATATATTTATATAATATTTTATATATAATATATTTAATCTTTAGGATTAATTAAATATTATATTATATTTACGCTCATGGTAAAAATATAATTTTTACATAAATGACACGGTCGTGGTCTCACGACTCATGTACCACTTTCGGTTTTTCGAGCGCACTTTCGTACGTTTAGAAAACTATCCTTTTACGTTACGTGACGTGTACCTTTAATAATAATTTGACTTTTTTATCAAAGATTTACTTTATGAACAATGTAGCTTATAAAATTGAGCGTTGTGGTCATTTCCTTCTATAAATCAAAGTCTCGTTGTTTGTCAAAATATTTTATTTTAAATTAAACGTTTTGTGACATGTACCTTTATTAATAACTAGACTTAAATTAATTAAAAATTAACCCACTCAGAGTGTAACTTAATCTTTTGAGTGTTTTGGTCATTTACCTTTATAACTCATGCTCTCGTTAGTTATCGAAGTATATCTAATAACATTAACTTAAATCAAAACGTCTTTTAACTAAATTAAAATATATTTATAATATATAGGTTTGAAATATTTTAATAAAATATTTAGGTTTTAATTATATTTCAAAGTATATTTGAAGATCGTTTATAATATTATATAAAATATAATTTCCTTATGCGTCAACGTTTAGTTTGCTTTCCTTAAACTTTCTAAATAATATAACTATATTCCCAAAGTTTCACTTTCACTCTTAATAATAAGAAGGTTAACTAGTTAACGTTTATATAGAGAGTCGAACAGAAACTCCACTAACGTTTGGCTAGTTCCCGTTAATTGACACATTTGTCTTCACTTATAACCCACTTTACCATTTTCCGAATACGGTTAAAAATAAGGGTTACCTAATTCAAAGTGGACCTCATAACAGATACTCTTAATCATAATTCAATGTATCCAATAATTCAATCATTTGATATTATCTTTTAATTTCGTCGATAAACTTACATTGAACAAATACATTCATGTAACATATTATTCATTCAATGCATTGATAACATTTCCAAGTTTATAAAATGGATCTCATAGCTTGTATTTATATCAATTAATCCGTTCAATGTTTTGTTAACATTTCTCAATTTAAAATTCACACATATGTATATGTATATATATTTTTTACACATAATTGTTCGTGAATCGTTAGGCATGGTCAAAAGGTATTTGATTACATGAATATAATTTCAAAGCTTTCGAGACTCAACATTACAGAATTTGCTTATCGTGTCGGATACATATAAAGATTAAAGTTTAAATTTGATCAGAAATTTCCGGGTCATCACAATTGGAGTGTATATACCAATAGTACATACATCTAAAATCTGTGTATTGTACGAGTACGAATACGGGTGCATACGAGTAGAATTGTTGATGAAACTGAACGAGGATGTAATTGTAAGCATTTTTGTTAAGTAGAAGTATTTTGATAAGTGTCTTGAAGTCTTTCAAAAGTGTATGAATACATATTAAAACACTACATGTATATACATTTTAACTGAGTCGTGAAGTCATCGTTAGTCGTTACATGTAAATGTTGTTTTGAAACCTTTAGGTTAACGATCTTGTTGAATGTTGTTAACCCATTGTTTATTATAACAAATGAGATGTTAAATTGTTATATTATCATGATATTATGATATATAATATATCTTAGTATGATATATATACAGTTAAATGTCGTTACAACGATAATCGTTACATATATGTCTCGTTTCGAAATCATTAAGTTAGTAGTCTTATTTTTACATATGTATTTCATTGTTAATACACTTAATAATATATTTACTTATTATTTAACATAATTAACCCAGTTTTCGAGTTTCTTAAATTAATAGTCTCATTTTTATGTATATAACTCATTGTTAAAATACCTAATGAGATACATACTTATAATAAAATCATGTTAACTATATATATAACCATATATATGTCATCGTATAGTTTTTACAAGTTTTAACGTTCGTGAATCACCGGTCAACTTGGGTGGTCAATTGTCTATATGAAACCTATTTCAATTAATCAAGTCTTAACAAGTTTGATTGCTTAACATGTTGGAAACACTTAATCATGTAAATAACAATTTCATTTAATATATATATATATATAAACATGGAAAAGTTCGGGTCACTACAAATGTTGTGCCTGGGTAGCGGAAAGAGCGGCCAGTGCCTCTTTCAAAGCTGGAAAAGTAATAAAATCAAGATACACCCTATAAACCGGATAGTCTGAAGCTTCACAACGGAAAAGATCACGGAATGGACCAATATTACAGTCGGGTAGCACATAAACATTCTGCCCAGCACTAGTCTTCAACTGAGGACGAGCATCTGAGATCTCCATGACAGTTTCTTTACCGGGACGATGCCCCTAAGCCGTCTCTCTCTCACCGGCTGACCCCTCGGTCGTCCGATTCTCCCTAGAAACTGGTGCGAGTCCCTTTCGAGGAGCAGTCCCTTCAAGCATCGACACCGAACGAGCAGACGCCTGCGCCCTCACAGGAGTAACAACTGTGTTTCCTGTGCAAAACACGAAAAAGATAATATAATTAGCACGAGATACAGTTAAGTCGAAGAAACTAAAGGACCAACGCATACCTTCGGCTGCCGGCTCAATCCGACGCCTGGTACGTCGGATCTGTCCGCCCTCTGAAGAGCCACCATTTGAAGATTCCAAATCTTCAGGAGGCGACACCCTGCGGCGGCTTGAGAACACCGGTGTAGTCCCTTCAACCAGTTTATCGGTAAAAACCATGCCATCCAGGCTCGTCGCCCTCAGAACTTCTGACACGGTAAACTCTGTGTAAATTATAAATTATTATTCATATAAATCACGGTAACATTACAAAGACAGGAAATGTCAAACAGTAAGATACCTCTCCCGCCTCTTCGGGCAACAGGGATTCTATCAGCATGAGTCCAATTGTTGCTAACATTAGCCATTTCCAGCACCTGCTCCTCATAAGACCGTTGAGGAATCCTCAGGCCCCTCAATTGATCTACCATCGATTCACCTAGCTCAGAAAGCTGCCTCGGTGGCTGAACAGTCACAGACCTGAACATATAGAATTGGTCGTTCTTCAATTGAAAGTCAGAACATTTGGCAAAAACAAATGATTGCACCCAATTGTCTGCAATTACTGGTGCCTCCTCCAGAAAATTAATTTCGTCAGTAAACGTGTACCACCCTCTACGATAGGACGATAGCCGAAAAGTGCTCCTGAAAATATTTAAGCTTAGGCTCATGCCTAAACCGTTGAAATACATCTCGAACAACACGATTGCACGAACACCATTCGAATGTAAACGAGCAACGCTAAGGTTATAGAAGTTTAAAACCTTCGTGAAAAAGCGGGTGAAGGGGTACCTCAAATTCGAAACCTCGAACGGTCTCAAATAGATGGCACAATGATTTGGGGGCCCACAGACACACTGCTGTGATATTGGAATAATTAACTCCAAACCTCGCAACTGAGGGCATATGTGACAAATCCTGTCGAGATACGCCTCGTCAACGCTGCTAGGTGCACGTAACACATCATGAAGAATGTTAGGCCTGGGTGCCATAGTAAAAAAGGACGAAAATACAAATCACATAAGACAATAAAATCGCTTCTCTATAATTTAAAAAAGCGAGTGTATCGAGAATGAGAAGAATAAAAAGGATTGAAACGCTCCTTTATATAGGAAAAAGTCCCGCGTGGGACCCATCAAACTCAAAAAAGGTGCGTTGGAACACGAAAAGTACTATGATTAAGACAGCATGCAACGCGCATTTATTGCACGTCGCATCACGTGAACGGGTCATAATAACTTAAGTTTGGCAACGCAACTGTTCCAGATGACCTTACCAAACTGGGGGGACTTGATGATACGCATAATGATCCGTCTCAAAACAAGTAAGCGTCTCGCCAAAAATCATACCCGGCATTATGAGTCCCGGTTTTCCAACTCCTTTTCTCGTCATCCGCCTGATGTCTTCCCGGATATTCCTCCATGACGGACAAATGGCAAGGCTAAGAACCTGGATGACATACACGTAACCGGCACCTTACAACCGGTCAAGATAATCATAAACTAGGCACCACAAAGCCAATCATCATAATCGTGACCGTGAAAATACACTTGGAACAAGTGTTTGGCAAGACCTACCCGGTTAGACTGAGAGCACCGTGATGCTTTAACCGGGATCAACTCACCGACACCAGTGTCTCGGTCCCCGTACCGACATAGAGACGCTCCCGGGACAAGCACGTTGTCCCGAATCAAGAATGCGTTACCCCGGAGCAGGCACCTCATCCCGGAATAATCACTTGATGACGGAGCGAGCATGCAAGCAAGTTGCATGCCACATCATCCCGCAAATCTAGGGAAGTTCGTTAGGATCTGTTATTCCCCACGAAAGGGACAGGTGCCACGTCATCCCTCGGGATTGACAAAGTTCGTTACAACCATGAAAGGGACATGTGCCACGTCATCATTCCCTCCATGACATCTATAAATACACAAGTGAAATCCTTCGCTTTAACAACACTGGAGGCATAAACGTTACTCTGCCAAAATCAATTGCGATAACGTTACTCCAGTCGTTAACTTAATTCCGATCGGTGCTCCGATCACCATCCGAGTTAATCCACACTAAGATATTAACTTATTCGATTCCGATCGAATAAGGTTAATCCACTTGGTTGTTTTACGCCCTTGGAATCCAGATTCCAAATCGAGGTTTGCACAATTATTGGAGTTAAAACAATCAACCTACTCATTTTCCCAAATTAAGCACTCAAACCCGAAATCTAGTAAAGTCTAACGATTTTGGTTTGATCAACAGCCATCATTGTTTCATACTCATTGTCTATATCTTGATAGACACCATAATAACATATTATTCCATGAGAGGAACCGATTTTTACTGCTTTCCGAAGTCGATTAAGAGTCACTGGAACAATAGGGGAAAACTTGTGTAGTGGAAACCTATCATCATCCATAATCGAAAAATATCTTGAAATTGAATTTTTATACCAGTAGTAACTTACGAGTAGATGATGCGGCTGATTGTCGCGCACGCAGTTGTCATAGATAAATTTGGGGCTGTCGATTAGTGATTTCCATGCTTTTGAAACGGATCTGAATCTAATCAGCGATATGACTGGAAGCTTTTTCATGATTTCTCTTTGGATGTCGAACGGTACCAAATCAGACATTCTGATTTTGAATCTGGGATTTGCTTATTAGGGTTTGAAATGTAGTGTTTAATCGGAGTGTCGAATGGTATGATTTTTCAGTATAAAGTAGAAATTCAGGATTCAGGATGTGACTGGATGTCCATTAAAGGGTGACATATGGATCAATATTTGGGTTTAGTGGGCTTTGTATTGTCCATTTGTTTCTGAATAAGATTGGGCCAAATTTTAGATAACAGGTTTTTATTCATTTTTCTTTTTTTCTTTTATTTATTTGTTGTTTTCCTTTAATGTTTTTTTTTTAAAAGAAAAATCAACAGTGTAAAACCGACAGTGTGCCGGTGTCAACTGACGGTCGATCCCGGCATCAATTTACACCGACGGTGAAAAATCGATCCGGACACCGAGTGCTCTTACCACTTAGCTACTAGCTTTGTAGTACTGTACAAACTATATTGTGTATATGAACAAGAATCAATCAATTTATAAGAATCAAACCTGGACATCAATTTATGGGATTACAACTCAAACTATCTCAAAGATGAGATGATGATATTTAAAAATGAGCGTTAATATCGTATATCTCAGAGCGTATTTATCTAGTAAAGGTTGATAATACGTTTACTACCAACAATTGCTAGATTCAATACATGGCGGACACAATATTTTCACATCAACTCTAGTGAACTCTTTAACAATATTATAACCAACTCTGGTCCTTCAACTTGTACAACAGCTTCACTCTAGCCACCAAGCCCATGAGCCATCTCACTTGAAGTCCTTTATTTGACTAACCCAATTATTAACCTACACGTAAATAAATTTAGACAGAAAAACTCAGCATTTAACAAACTAAGATTGAACAATTTACCTATACTTTTATCACACCCCCACAATCTTAGCAAGTAAAAAATTTTAAATCTAACTTTGAATAAGAAAATTGAAAAACTTCACTGAATCGTTATATTACATCAAAACTCCCATAGAACGCTATTGCATATTCCAACTTGGAAACACACTTATGTCCTGTAACATAATGCTAACAACAAACAGGCATATACATATTGCCCCATCAATAACTCAAGTTTTTGTCTCATTAGTCTTTGTTAGTTTGAAATGAGCATGTTTGCCACACATGTCAGAAATCGGTACCAGTGTTGCAGAAATCGGAATTACTCGGCGAGTACTCGGTTTTTGCAACTCGGGGAATAATCGATGAGAACCCGGTCAAACTTGGTCAAAGTTGCTCAAACTCGGCCAAAATTAGGGAATACTCGGAAAATCAATCACTCAAAACTCGATAAAAACTCGAGACTAGCGGGAAAGTCGGTCAAAACTTGGTCAAAATCAGTCAAAGTCAAACTTAGTCAACATCCCAGTACTCCCTGAGTTGCCGAGTACTCCCTAAAAAGTCCCAATCGGGTACTCCCCGAGTAGCGATTTTTGCAACCATGATCGGTACTATATCAAAGTTCCTTCTTAAGTAATCACCATCGAACCCAGCGACTATAACAATTTTCACATCATGATTAGCAACTTTACAACATAAGTATTTTAGATTGTCGAAGAATTGGGCCACATTAATACCAGTTACATCCAGCTTATCATAAGTTCATTAAAAACTATGAAACTTTTGCTATCTCATGACTAAAATACATGCAACTAGTACAGAACAAGTTTAGTATTGCCTTGCAGTATTTAACCCATTAGCTATTAGTCACTTACAGCATTAATTTTAAACAATCTGACTTATAGTGTGCATGTTTACTTCCCTTTAGACAAATTGAGCCTTTGTATCATCATAATTCATAGAGTAGAATTTAAATACTCATAATAGATATTGTTCTATGTGTTGGGAAAAGAAACTTCAATATGGTTATTCATTGGATACACTAATAAGTTCTTGATTCATCATCATCATCATCATCATCATCTTTATTATTATTATTATTATTATCATCTTTATTATTATTATTATTATTATATTATTATTATTATTATTATTATTATTATTATTATTATTATTATTATTATTATTATTATTATTATTATTATTATGATTATGATGATTATTATTATTATTATTATTATTATTATTATTATTATTATTGTCATTAATTGTATTATTATTATTTTTACTATTGTTATTATTATTATTATTATTATTATTATTATTATTATTATTATTATTATTATTATTATTATTATTATTAGTGCTATAATTATTATTAGGATTATGATTTTTATCATGTATATGTTTATTATTATTATTGTTAGTATTATTATTATTATGATCACGATTAGTGTTATTATTATTATTAGTATTTGTATTAGTATTTGTATTATTATTATCGCTATTACTATTAGTATTAGTTGTAGTAATTTGATATTATTAATATTACTATTATTTTTATTTACTATCTCTTCTTATTATTAATTTTAGTAGTATCTGTATTATTATTATTATTATTATTATTATTATTATTATTATTATTATTATTATTATTATTACTACTACTTCTACTATAGTACTCTTATTATTATTATTATTATTATTACTCCTTACCGTCACTCCTTTTACTATTACTATTACTATTATTATTACTATTACTATCTACTACTACTACTACTACTACTACTACTACTACTACTACTATTTGGCTCTATTTTTGAGCCAACAACAAGCGTCGATTTATTGGCGTCTTGACTGCCGTTTAGAGCCTAAAGTGAATCCCAGGCTGGTTTTAAAACCCATGAAAATTTGATTCTACCATTTTCATGGCGTCTCAATTTTATTTTAATTTTAATTTTTATTTTATACTAAAAAAAAAAAAAACTTTTTACTCATTGCCCGGAGGTCCACTCGGAAGCAATCTCTTTATTCGTCGAATAGAGAGAGGGATGACTTTCTCTACTTTCTGGGTAGAGAAAGGACTTGTTTCTATTCTCGGATAGGGGAAGGATTGTCTACATCTCACCTCCCCCATACACCACTCATTGTGGTATTGGGTTTTGTTATTGTTGTTGTTGTTAATAAAAGCCGGGGAACTGACACTTTAAATTGTGTCTCTTGGGAAGTTGAGGTGTTTACGTTAAGCTCGGGGGTTTGGAGAAGTATATCTACTATCCATATGCCTTATAAAACAGTTTATTTGTCGGGGGAGCAGGTTTTTATAAACGGGGTTATTTATTGGCATGGTTATGATAGGATTGGTATGGCTTGGGAAAATAGACATAATCGGATTATTTCATTTGATTTGAAAAATGAAGAATTTGGTGAAGTGTTTCTATCGGATAGTTTACTACGTTCCGCCGGATTTTTCTCTCTCTTTAAACTGATGGATTCTCTTGTTGTGATTGAAAGCTACACGGAGGATGATAAATCAGTAAATGCCGTGTGGAAGGTTCATCATGGTTCGTGTACAAAACTTTACAACTTTACGCTTCGTGATGGTGTGGGTTTAAATGAGGTACTTGAGTTTAGGGTGAATGGTGAACTTATAATGTATGTGAGTGATGATAATGATGAAACAGAAAAAGTTGAAGTTTATGAACCTTGCTCCGGACATGTCAAATATCTTGGGCTTTTTGAAAGCGATGGTTTATTGACCTCATGCAGTGTGAGGTCCTATATGGAGACACTTGCTCTGCTTCATCAGTCAGATTCTATCATTTGTTGTTGATGATGATGATGATGATGATGATGCCATGTTACAAGGTATATAGATCATTCATGAGGAGTTGAGCTCTCCCTAAAATGCTATTCTTTGCCATTTCAAACTAGCAAGAGTTGCAAATTAAACTACTATGTGCAAACTGTATTGTATCATATTGATGAATCTTGGTTGATAATTGGTTAGTTTCTAATGCTTCATGGTAGAAGAGAGGAGGGTTCTTGACTATGTTGACCAGTCACCTATATTGGCTTGGGGTAATTAAAATTTTGGGTTATTAGTATTGTGAATGGATGTGCACTTATCAGTACTTGTGCTTATTTGATTAAATTTTTACTCTGTCTAATTCTTTGTTTGTATTTGGTGATTAATCATGTATGAACAATGTGAAAAATATGTTTCAATTGACACTATAATAGACTATATTTGACTTTGTTGACCTGTTCTACGTTCACCGAGTGGTATAAGCAGTTCTCGATTTCTGTAATTTATTGAATGTATCACAAATAATGTTAAAAGGTTTTGTTCTTTGTTATTTCTAAACATCTTGCATGATAAAAGGTGCTTGTTAAATGTTGAAGGTATTTGTAATCATTTTAAATTTGAAATATACATATTTGGTCTTACTCTCTTTTTTGATTGTGAATTTAGAGTTTATTTTTCCACAAGAAGATTCTCAGTTTTTATATTTGTCGCAAAATTTATACTTTCTGTTATTTTATTTTGTGTCTTAATTTTGTGAAGTGATATGTGTGTTATATTTCATGTCTTATGTGTGCCTTTGTTGTTTATGTCTTAGAGAGCAATATGCATCTCATGTTATTTCTTGAATCATATGATTCATGTATTTCTCAGACTATATTGTCTTGTGACATCTGATATGTATGTATGTATGTATGTGTATGTACTTGATTTGCATATTGTTATAAGATTTTGTTCCAAGATGTTGTCGGTTGATTCTATTATTCCTAGAATATTTCTGGTCAATTTTCCTTTTCCCAGAAATTCTGGTTGATTATTTGTTTGTACAAGATGAACATGATGATGATGATGATGATGATGATGATGGAAAGCAACCCTACTCGACTATTCTTATTCTAGCCCTCCACGCATTTCTATCAGAAGTCATGTCCTCAGTCAACAAAAGCTCCCTCATGTCGAGCCTTATTCTATCCATCTACCTACGTGTAGGTCTACCTCTCCTCCTTACGCCATCGACCGTGAGTGCCTCGACTCTTCTAACCGGGGCAATACATGGTCTCCTCATCACATGTCCAAACCATCGAAGCCTTTCTTCCCTTAGCTTGACAATGATGCTACTCACTCCAAGGTTATCCCTAAACACACCATTTGGAATCATATCTAGCATGGTTTTACCACACGTCCACCTAAGCATCCTCATTTCTGCCACCTCCATCCTTCTCTCTTGGGCCTTCGTCATTGACCAACATTCTGATCCGTACAACATGGCAGGTCTAATTGCCACATTGAAGAATTTCCCTTTCAGTTTGAACGGTATCTTCTTGTCGCACAAAACCCCTTTCGCTGCTCTCCACTTCAACCAGCCAACCTTAATACGATGGGTCACGTCCTCGTCGATCCTACCCGATTTGTGGAGGACCGAGCCTAGATATCTAAATGAATCTTGAGGGTGCAAGGTCTGGTCCCCGATGTTGATATTCACTCCAACATTATGTTCATCCTCCGTCCTGACAAAATCACAACTGAGATATTCCGTCTTTTGTCTACTGATTCGTAACCCATTTTGTTCTAAGGCCTCTCTCCATAGTTCGAGTCTTCTATTAAGTTCATCCTTGGATTCCGCTACAAGCACAATATCATCGGCAAAAATAAGACACCAAGGGATGTTCTCTTGTATTCCTCGAGACAGCTCGAAGAGGATCAAAGCGAAAAGGAAAGGGCTAAGGGCGGATCCCTGGTGTAGGCCTACTTCAATCGGGAAGTACTCTGTGTTTCCCACAGGCGTCCGAACGCAAGACTTCGCCCCTTCGTACATATCCATAATAGCTCTAATATATCTACTTGGGATACCTCTAACATTAAGGGTCTTCCAGATCAACTTTCGCGGTACGCAATCATAGGCCTTTTCTAAGTCTAAAAAGACCATCTCTAGGCTCTTTTGCCTTTCCCTATACTTTTCCATAACGCTTCTTATAATATGAATTGCCTCCATCGAAGAGCGCCCCGGCATAAAACCAAATTGGTTCTCCGAAACAAAGGTTTCACGTCGAAGTCTAGTCTCAATCACTCTCTCCTAAAGCTTCATAGTATGGCTAAGTAATTTTATGCCTCTATAGTTACCGCAGATTTGGGCATCCCCTTTATTTTTGTAGATTGGGATAATCTCGCTGAGTCTCCATTCCGTAGGCATTTTATAACTTCTAAGCATCTTATTGAAAAGACACGTCAACCACCTAACACCATCTTCGCCAAGGCACCTCCACGCCTCTATTGGGATCTGGTCTGGTCCAACAGCTTTGTTTCTTCCCATCTTTCGTAGTGCCGATCTTACTTCATCCTGACTGATCCTCCTACAGAAATTGTTGTTTTGGAATTGTCCTATACCCAAATCCCGTGGATCCTCCTGGCGCCCGGGACCTCCACCAACGAAAAGAGATGAGAAATACTCTTCCCATCTTTTCCTAATTTCGTCTTCCTTCACTATGGTTTGACCGGCTTCATCTTTGATAAACTTGATGTTATCTATATCCCTCCTCCTACGCTCCCTGGCTTTTGCAATCCTGTAGATATCATTTGCTCCCCGGCTTTTATTAAGTCTAATCTTAACAAGCTTAGGATCACCAGTGTTAAAACAAACTCCAAAACCGATAACAACCTCTGTGTTCCGCATATATAACACATTTGGAACAACAATACCAACTGATTTCCTAATTGTTGGATTCCATAACACAGCCATCATTGTTTCATAGTAATTGTTTATATCTTTATAGAAACCGTAAAAACATACTATTCCATTAGAGGAACCGATTAATTTAGCCCTCTCAAACCGATTAAAAGTTACAGGAAAAGTAGGGCAAAACTTGTGTTGTGGAAAACTATCATCATCAATAATCGAAACATCTTTTTGCACATAATCTAGTTTATAACTTACGAGTAAATGATGCGGCTGATTTTCTCGCAGACTGTTGTCATGGATAAACTTGGAGCTGTCGATTAATGATTTCCATGGTTTTGAAACAGATCTGAATCTAATCAGTGATTTAATCGGAAGCTTTTTGATGATTTCCGTTTGAATGTCGAATGGTACGTGATCAGACATTTTGATTTTAAATCTAGGATTTGCTATTAGGGTTTGGAATTTAGTGTTTAATTTAATCGGAGTGTCAAACTGAAATCAGAAATTGGAGATCGGAAATTGGAGTAGGTATGATTCGTTTTTTTTTTTTTTTTTTTTTTGTATAAAGTAGAAATTCTGGATGCTACTGAATATCCATTAAAGCAAAACGGTGCACGTATGGATCAATATTTGGGCTTAGAAGGCTTTGTACAGTCCATTTGTTTCCGAATAAGAGATTGGGCCGATTTTTAGATAGCAGGCTTTAATTGTGTTTTTATTCATTTTTCTTTTCTTTTATTAATTTTTGTTTTCCTTTATATGATTTTTTTAGAAAAAAGCAAAAAAAAAAAAAAAAAAATTCGTTTTCCTTTATATGATAAAATAGGACTTTATATTTCAAAATCTTAATAATAGGTGAATGGTACATTTTTATCGATCAATATTGCAAAATCGACGATTTAGGAAGAGAATGAAATATAATGATAAAGTTTTCTACCAATGAGGTTACAGCTCAACGGTACCGCTCATTCTTGATCATGATTCTAAAGACATGATTCGGATTCAACTCTCACTAGAGGGTTTTGCCAATTGAAAATATGTGGCTCATATTCGAATAGAGTTTTCCCGCTCATTTAACGTTGAACTATTCAAGTTTTAATCATATGGGCTCTTATTCTCACGTTGGCGGTGAATCACAATAATCTCCGCTTTTTAATATAACGCTAGAGTTTCAGTTCTGATTGTAGAGCTTTTATTTAGAGACGGTATATTACATTAAAATACATATGTGGTTTTAGATGCAAATAATATTGTTATGACATGCTTTATTCTTAAATTATAATTTTATATTACTATTACTATTTTAATAAACATAAATACTTTTACGTATGATATTCTAATAATGAATAAATGCATCATTATTTAATAATCACAAATTTTAAAGACAAAATTACATTTGTCAATGTAGTAAACCTATTATTTACGTGAATAACATTTCTTGTCCTTTTTTCATTTCTACTACATTCTCCGTTTTCGTGGTATCAATTTATCTCACTCCCCGTCCTTCCGTCCAACTGTTATCAATTTCAATCGTTAAGTAAAGTCATGTGCAAAGCGTAGGAGGGTCCTTTAGTCTTTTTACATATTTCTTCTCTATTACATTTTATTTTCTCATTTTATATCTTTTATTAAAACAAAAACCCTAAGTAATTAAAATTCAAATTAAGACTCTAACTAAATCAAATCCAATTTAACAAAATGAACCCTAACTTATTCAAATTTTAAAGGTTAAAAGTTAATCAAAAGTATAAAAATTTTCAAACCTACCAATACTTTATTAAAACTTTCATATCTAAAACCAAAGGTTAAACATATTGTTAAATACAATCTCCATCCAAAACCAAAGTTTAAATATATATATATATATATATATATATATATATATATATATATATATATATATATATATATATATATATATATATATATATATATATATATATATATATATATATATATATACGTTATATTCATTACATAATGAAACAATGTGCTCGTTCATAGGAGGGTTTTCTTGTTTACCAGAAAAAAATACATTACATAAACGAAACAAAAGGTTAGTGTTACATAATATAAAACCTCGTGATTATTATTCAATATTCATACACTATTTATAATACATAGTGAAACCCTAATGACCTTAAACCCTTTAACCCTAATTGACTCAAGCCCACATATTGGACTTGGGCCTAATTTAATATCTCTAACACTCCCCCGCAGTCCGAGCAGCGAAATCGCGAAAGCTCGGACTGGAAGAAAACGCTAACAAATAAACAAAAGTAATTTTTTTTCTTTTTTTCGCATTCTATAAACTGATATTCGTTTATAGTCGCAGATTTCTTGACGGCTTCTCCTTTTCCGTAGCGTTTTTTTTTCTTTTACGCCGTGACTTGTTGTGTCTAAGGATCAAGTACCGCTTTGATATGCTTCTTTTGTCGACGATAACAGTTCTTCAACGCTGCAAAAAATAAAATTTTTTTTTTCTATATTCCTCTTTTTTTCGGGGTTTGGAACCTAGTCAAGCTAGGCGGCTCAGCCCCACGCCGATTTTATTTTTGACATAGATTTCAAAGATAATTAAGAAAAAGGATAAGAGAAAATAAAATAAAATGTGACTTTTAGAGAATTATAGATACGGAGTATATAACTTCCTTTAGTAGAATAAAAGAAAAGTGGGAAGAAAACATGGGGAAGGAAATTAGAAAACAGAATTTGGTTAGGTGGGAGAGATCGGATAAAGAAAAAAGCAGGCTTATAGAAGGCGGCAAACTTCTTCCTTTTTTTTTTTTTTTGAAGACGCTGATCGCCTATTAATAAATGCATTAAAAAGAACGATTGCGATTAGTCGGTAATGTTTGACTAAACAATAATGACTGTAGGTATGGCTTTGTCTACGTTAGCAATGACGGAATGACAGATGCAATTAAAACAAAAACTAATACTAATAAAATAAAGATACAAGAGAGGAGCAAGGAAAAGAGGATTAGTTATACAATGAACGGTGATATTTTTGTTTTTTTTTTTTAGATTGAAGAAGGATGAAAACATATTAGAGAAACGGAAGACATGGATGTTGACAGGCGGCACATAGACCACGGCTCATGGCGGCCAATTAGGTCTCAGACCTAAGCTCTGATTACCATGTTACATAATATAAAACCTCGTGATTATTATTCAATATTCATACACTATTTATAAAACATAGTGAAACCCTAATGACCTTAAACCCTTTAATCCTAATGGACTCAAGCCCACATATTGGACTTGGGCCTAATCTAATATCTCTAACAGTTAGAACCACCTCCAACGAGATCTCCGACGCTGCTACTACTGGAGAGATCTTCGACGCTTCTACTACTGGCGGGATCTCCGTCCAAACGGAATTGAAGATGCGATGGAGTTTCCACCATGGCCGTCGGAGTGTTGATGCGACAGAGCGTCAATCCACCTCGGACGACGGAGTTTCAATCCACCATGAAGACGGCGAGGGTGGTACTTCAAATACACCAACAGAGCAACGGGGTGGTTCAAATCCACCATCATGTGTGTTAAGATTCGACGACGTAAGTTGTGATTTTGTTTCTTAACTGTGTGGTGATCACTAGGCCGGGTCGGTCTCTCTCAATGATGTGATCTTGTTGGATCTGGATTTAGAATAGACTTTGTGGTGGTGACGGTGGTCACAAGGTTCTTGACTGATTTTAGGTTCATTGTATGTGGTGTATGATTTTAGGGAGGGATGAGGAGATGGAGAAGAAGGTCTGAGATGTTAATTTGTATGATTTTTCATGAACTCTCTAATTTTTCATCAGCAAATTAATTTTACAGGTACTATAACCTTTAGATGAACAAATCTAGAAAAAGAAAAGCTTACCATCCTTCATAAAATACCCTTATTCCTAGATAGCTCGCCTAATGTGATAGAAAGGATCACGGCTAGATTGACCCTTGAGAACACGCAAGTAAAAAGACCAATTTCGATTCTTTGGTCTATGGGACTTTGACCAAATGGGTGTTGCTTCACGTACGTCTTCACATTATGCCAAGCCTTCAAGATAACTTCTGAGTTCACTTTTGGGACCTGCAGAAAGAAGCATAACACAAGCTATTAGAGTAGTAATAGGCAATTCTCTGGATGTACTTCTACTTAGAGGTGACTAAACGGGCGGGTCAAGAAAGTTGAGCGACCGTTCAAAATAGGGCGGACCAACACATTTTTGTTCAACTTTTCAGTTTTGTACATAATACGATTTTTTACCTGAGAAGTTGAACAGCTTAGGAGATCGCATGCATTTGAAAACAAGTTAGACATATTTGTCCATTTGACCTTCTTAATTCCAACATTTATTTTACTTATATGTTGGGTGGTGATATATCCACCATTTTTTTTTATATATCAACCATAAATATGCATTAACATGTTGTATTGTACAACCTGTTAATGTAAAGTAAAAAAAAAAATGGTGGATATATCAATTGCCTTGTATCTTACTCATTATCAAGAAAAGTACAACTCGGCTCGTCTTCATAATATACGGTAAAATTTGGCCTGTCAACGTGTAAAATGTATATGCGTGTAGCTCACCTAACGAGTCAACATCCTTATTTCTGTAGCTGTAAGAAGCGGGAAAGATCCCCGTATGCTTCTGCACAATTGAGAATATACACCAACAAAAAGATTAGTATTGTTTTAATGTGACATAATAAGTATTGGTAAGAGGTTTGAGAATGAAATATTTACTAAAAACTAGAATAATGAGTTCAAAAGAATAAAATATTCTTGATCTTACAGGATTGATCAATGCTGCTTGTAAGGAGAATCATCCAGTAACAACGTATTCGATTCATTAAAAGTTCCTTTCACCCATGAATTACGAGGACCATTTGTCTCCCAAATTTTCCTCAGATCCTTGAGAACTATATACTTATGCTTGTCTTCCAGTGTCGTAATCCCTGTTTTTGTGCATTTGGAACCATCCTAAATATTCCCAATCATGTGCGAATCAGGTCACACAAATTACAGTAGAAGCAACCAAATCAATGAAAAATTATTACTCACCCAACAAAAAAGCATTTTATTTTTAAAATCTCCTTGCAGAAAGTCAAGAATCGGTTTCAACACTTCCCTGCAAAAATTGGATTCAAGTGTTGCATGTACTGCATGAGCACTATGGCAAAAAAAAAAAAAAAAAAAAAAAAGTGAGAGAGAGAGAGAGGATATAGTAAAGGAACGGTACGCAGATCTTGAAGACCAAATGCTAACATTGAATCTCTCGAGACAAAAGCATACGAAATCATCCAAGAATGGTCTCTTGAATACTGCATTCGATTAAACTAAACTTTTTTAACAAAAACAACAAAGTCATACTTGCTAGATTTTTGAAACCTTTATCTGGTTCAATACCATTTGGTCGAGGAGAAACAATATCTGCAAGAAACCCATTAAGATCAAATATAATAAGCTTCTTCCCCAATGTCGCAACTTGAATTATCTCCTTAACTTTCGTATTCTTAGTACAACTATTCAATGTGTTCTCACAGCTTTTCATAATGTTGTCACTCGAGGATAAGATAGTTTTCTTTGACTTCTGCCTTCTGCTTTTTCTCTTTTTTGACGTTCCAGAAACTTCATTCCTTTTCTCAATAAAGAGACTAATAGCATTTTCATTATTTCTTTGTTCATTTAGTTTCTCATCAAACACTGAAACTGATACTAAATCTTGTTGAGATGAATCATTAGCATTGGCATTTGTGTTATGAAGCTTTTTGATGGAAGATGTAGAAGACTCTTCCTTTTTAGCTGCTTTATTTTTGGAACCTAGTTATATTTCATGAGTGCCAAATGTAGAATCAGAGGGTTCAATGTTAGTCTATCAAATAATGAAGCCTAGTATTATTTATATTACACTAATTGAAGTACAATCATGATATGATTCAGCTAATTTGTATATATCTACACATAGTTGGGATATATATACTTTCATTATAGGTTATATTTTAACCAAGGTTGGAGAACTCGCTTCACGGGGAGAGCTCGGCATGGACTTTTGAAGGAGTTCTTGGGGATAACTCGAATGTTGACTAACGTTGACTTTTAAATACATAAATATATGTTTTAATATATATAAACAGAACACACCAAATTTATTTATATTACACTAATTGAAGTACAATCATGATATGATTCAGCTAATTTGTATATATCTACACATAGTTGGGATATATATACTTTCATTATAGGTTATATTTTAACCAAGGTTGGAGAACTCGCTTCACGGGGAGAGCTCGGCATGGACTTTTGAAGGAGTTCTCGGGGGATAACTCGGATGTTGACTAACGTTGACTTTTAAATATATAAATATATGTTTTAATATATATATATATAAACAGAACACACCAAATTAAACAGCATTGACCGATAACAGAATTAAACAGAAGCAGCAGAAGATTTATCAAATATGAACAGAAGTTAGAACATACAAAATTAAACATAAACAAAACAGCAGTGGCACACGATTCAAACTCGTCATACATACATACTTATATCATACACACAAAATCGTTGACCGAGAGCTAGGAAAAGTTGACTGAAAACTCGGTTAAGTGACCGAGAACTTGTTCATTGACCAAGTTAAACAGCGTTGAGACTGAGAAGGAAAAAAAAAAAAAACAACTCACCGACTTTGCTGTGTTTTGCAACCTTGTTTTTCAAACCTTGTTTCTAACAACAAGGGGATATTATTTAAATTAAATACAAACACAACAGATTATTCTCATACTTACCAAGTCTTCTTGATATAAATATCAATATCAATTCATGATTTTGAGGTAATTGACACATTGATGTGTATGTAGTATGTACTTGCCTTGCCCCAAGTTATAATTCTAACACCGAGAGCATATTATCTTAATTCACAAGTGAAATACATGTCCAACACATTTTCTTTAGTCTGGTAATATCAAAAGAGATGCAATATAATGTAAATGAGAATAAAGGTGTTCTACATACACATGGCGATGCTAATTGATCCCCACTCGTGTATCTTTCGATCTGCAGATTACAACCATCGTTCTCTAAGCGGGAAACATCTACCGACACATACCAGATTCTCTTAGCAGACGGAAAAGCACTCTTATACAATATATATACTAATAACAAGAGGATTTTGACTGCCTCTATTGGTCTGAGTACTGTTCACGACCTTTTTTGTTTACCATTTTCCTAAATTCGTTTCATACTTTGGAAGAGCCTATGTTAGCTGATGATTTGAGTAAATGTTAAATATAGAAAAAGAAGGGGTGCTAAAAGATCTTTGTTTTCTATCATTGTCGTTAAAATATTTTCTTCCAATATAATTAATTATGCTTTGTCCAAAAATGATCTCATATACGTAAAAATTATGTCACACCGTTTCGTACAAATATATATTTAATATAACGTATGTAACTAAACAATACAACTTCATAGAACACTCCAAATCAGTATTGCAAAAACTTTTCCTCCGCAACATGCGGTTACCTCATCATCTTGTTAATATCAAAGTCACGAAATTACAAGGTTTAAAGCCTGGAAAGAGATACCATGCATTGCATTACATGCTAGCTAGGCTACACAAACCAAAACTTTACCGCTTGCCTTATCTTTTACCCAATTCCGTGGTATAGTAATAGTAATACTAAGGTAAACTACAGTTTGCGTCCATTACATTTGGCTAATACATTTTCTACCATAATTTTCACTGTGGAACTTGGATGCACACATGATCCTTTACAGCAGTCAAAATTCTTTACAAGAAATGAATTTCACAACTCTTTTCTAATCAATATAACAAAACATATAAACTTGACTGTTGACAAGACACTCGTATTTAGAGTTCACAAGACTATTAAATTCATCATTAATAACTGAAATTAGACAACACTGACTTATATTAATTACAAGCATCAATGATGCCACTATTCTTCATTATAACCTAAACTAATTAGCACAAGAAGTAAACGCGCAGCCAATGTATGATGACTTATTAAATGCGATACTTGCACTTTGATCTATATACCTTGCAACATCATCCATCATCATCAATAAATATACCTATGAATGATGAAGTAGAGCTAGCACTCAATGTTATCCCTGACCTGAAGTATCCACCCAGGTCGCATTTCGCGTAATGTGTGCGCAGCGGGGAGGGGGTTTTACCGGTCATGCCCTCGGATTGGTCCAGGTTTCCTCCAGGGCAGTAGTTGGGGGCGGGTTATGCAACTACGGGAGATGAATGCGTGGATGGTTAAGTCCCCCTGGGTGATCCCAAACTGATGTCCAAAAGAAAGTGTCTCTGTGTAGGAGCTCACGGTGCATGCTTTTAACAAACCACGGGTTACACCAAGCCCGAGATCTTTGACATGTCCTGAACACTGATCATAAACCTCAAGTATGGTCGAATCAAAATCATCTAAAGCTTCCAGAATAGGTTCATCATCCTTCCAAAAATCAAGTACTCTATCAGAAACCGCATCATCATTTGGCTTCACGGTGTAAAAGTTTAGAAAATTTTCCTTCTGTGTAAGATACGGATTATATTGAATGGGGGAGATACACAAACCGATGGAGGATCGAGCACCGATTCGAGGAAAGAAACATCACGAGAACCTGATGAACCCCAACCAAGGAGTCATCTTCTTCATCTCGAAGGACAAAGGACCCGCGATACTAGGATTCAATCTTCTTTGAAACCATTTTATCCTTAACCATGCCCGTACCAACCTTTTTAGACACCGACATGCTCTTTCGTAGATTATTCCAACCTCTTTGACAAACGCCTTCACATGACTACCCGAGCACGGACATCATCTAGTTAGTTTAGTGATTTTTAAATTGAAAGGTACCCACAGCCTTTTGGTCTTTAATTTATTTGTGTTATCAAGTTCTAATAGTCAAAGCCCGGCAACATTCAATTAGTCCTGACTGGACGGATAAGATTTTATAAATTTTACAAATTCCTTTCTTTTTTTAAGGCGAACGAGTTTTATTACTTTTTCTATCAATTTTTGAAACACAATCTTAAATCATAACAAATGCATATGTAACTTCTATACAAAGCTTCTTTATCATAATCTACTGCATTCATACTGTTTATATTACTGTTCTTCATATTACCAGTTTTCAGGCCACTGTAGCTTCCAGAACAGTGTTTTCAGCAGCACTATTCACCACCAGAAAGTGCAACACGGTCTAGCTTATTTTAGGCCTAACAGAATTATACATAGAACTTTTTGTAAATTAATATATACCAAGTTCAAGTACTAAAAACTATTTTTATAATCACTCTTTCGAGTTGAGCTTGGGCACACATAAAAAACGCTAGTCGAGCTATCATTCAACTCGAATACTCAAAATTCCCTGTATTTTACCTCTACACTAGTCATCATGCAGAATTTGGCGTATTATAGGGCTCGTTTAACTCCTATCGAGTTATGGTCTGTAGCTAGTGCTTAATGGTCAATTTGATACATGTTATTTGTAGTCCGTGCAAGAGAGAACAATCTAAGAGACTGTGCAATGGAAAAAATGATTAATGCATCATAGCCTAACTTAAGCACAATAAGAATATTTAAAGAACAGGGGGGTTACCTTAAACTACAGTTTGTCTCCATCACAATTGGCTAATACATTTTCTACCATAATTTGCACTTTAAGAAATGATCCAGTACAGCAGTCAAGATTCTTTTAAGAAATGAAGTGCTGGTTGTCTTTAAAAATAATATAATTTCACAACTCTTTTTCTAATCGTCTAATCGATATAACAAAACATATAAACTTGACTGTTGACAAGGCATTGGTATTTAGAGTTCACAATAAAAAAAAGATTCAACATTAATAACTGAAATTAGATAACGATGAACTTATAGTAAATACAAGCATCAATGTATGTGAAAGTTTCCAGCCTACAATCTAGAAGCTCACCTTCTAGATGTTCAAAGTAGCATTCTTTGAACACCATGTAGAAGAAGCAAAGATGAACACGATGACGGCCGCCCACCATCTCCGTTCACACGACACCTTCCTCGTTCATACCATTCCACCGCCACCAAAGTTTTAGTATAAATAGAGGTTGAAACCTCAATTGTAAATCATCCCAAATCACTCAGAGAAGTGTAATCACAACCTAGAGAGTGTGTGTGAGTTTGAGAGTTTTTTTGTAAGAGTTTTGTAATACTCTGTAAATCTATTCTTGTGAGTAATAGAGTTGTTTTTCTCTCAAATTTGTATCTCCCAACGTCCAGGCGATCCTCTCTTCATAACAAGTGGTATCAAGAGCTTGGTTAGAGACGTTGGTTGAGTTTTTGGGTCTTCTGAAGTTTTCTCAAAATTCAATTTTGAGTGTACCATTGGATTCGTCTCGTCGAACCGAGTTCAACGCAAAAAACGGTGACTTAAACGGAGTTATAACGAGCCCAGAAAACGCGGTCAAAGTTTGGTTAACTCGCCGGAATCTCGCCGGAGAAGACGACCGGTGCCGGAATTTTCGCCGGAGAAGACGATCACGGTAGCAGTCTTGTAGCAATTCATTGTATCAGTCCTGTAGCAATTCACTGTAACAGCTGGCGGCACTGTAGCATGTTCCTGTAGCAGTACTGTAGCAGTACTGTAGCAATTCTGAAATTTTACAATTTGGTCCCTGAAATTTTCAGAAATTCATTCTTGGTCCCTGAAAGTTTAGAAAGTTATAATTTTGCCCCATATGTGGAATTTAAGCCGCGAAGTGTCTATTCCACCATTTTCAACCGTTCCGGACGTAAGGTGATCTCTGTTTTCTACAATTCAACCCCGTTTGTGTTGAAAAATTATTTGTAAGGTGATAATGTCCACAGAAGAGTCAACATCATCTTCCAGAGCTATGATTATGCTCACAGCCACAAACTACACGCTGTGGAAAACTCGGATGGAAGACCTCCTCAGCTGTAAGGATTTGTTTGATCCTATTGAAATGAAGGGTATAAACCCTGATTCTGCCAAAGAGAAAGAGTGGAAGAAATCAAACCAAAAAACTATTTGTCAGATCCGTCAATGGATTGATCATAGTGTCTTCCACCATGTTGCACAAGAGACAGACGCATATGTCCTCTAGAAAAAGTTGGAGGACATGTACCAGACCAAGACTGCTCGGAATAAAGCCCTGCTGATAAGGCGTTTAGTCAACATGAAGCTCAAAAGTGGAACTTCAGTTTCCGAGCATGCCAGTGAGTTCCAGAGCTTGGTCAACCAGTTATCGTCTGTAGAGATGCCTCATGGCGATGAAGTTTAGGCGCTATTGCTACTTAGTTCTCTTCCCGATAGTTGGGAAACGCTGGTAGTAACACTCAGCAACTCAGCCCCAAATGGCAAACTTACCTTGTCAATGGTCAAGGATGCCCTATTCAGTGAAGAGGCAAGGAGAAAGGACATGGGCACAGATCAGACTCATGTCTTTGTCACCGAGAATTGGGGGAGACAACGAATGAGTAGCAAAAACAAATGGAGAGGCAGAAGCAAGAGCAGGGGCAGGTCAGCTGATGGCAGAAAACCAACATATAAATGCCATCATTGTGGATTAGAGGGACATATGAAGAAGAACTGCTATAGATTGAAAGAGGAACAAGGTCAAAACAGTTCACAGCCGAAGAATAAGGGTGGAGAAACATTAGTGACTATCTCTGGTGATGTCGCTTATTGTTCAACCCATGATGAGACATGCCTTCACGTCTCACGAGAAGACACGAAATGGGTGGTAGATACTGCAGCTTCCTACCACGTGACTCCATACAAGGAATGCTTCACAACATACAAAGCCGGAGACTTTGGAGCTGTGAAGATGGGAAATTCCAGTTCTGCTGAGATTGTTGGAATTGGTGATGTCAAGATAAAGACAAGTTCCGGGAGCACAATCACTCTGAAGGATGTTCGCCATGTGCCAGATCTTCGGCTGAATTTACTCTCTGGAGTAGCTCTCGACAAACAGGTCTATGATAGTCATTTCAGTAAAGGCACATGGAAATTGTCAAGAGGCGTTATGATAGTCGCTCAGGGACACATTTGTGGCACACTGTACAAGACTCATGTGAAGATCTGCACAGACAGCATTAATGTTGCAGAAAATGAGGCTTCACAAAATTTATGGCACCAGAGACTCGGTCACATGAGTGAGAAAGGGTTGTCTACCCTAATAAAGAAGGAGCTTATCAATGTAGACAAGGATGCTGCGCTAGATCCTTGCAATCATTGTTTGTTTGGTAAGCAGCATAGAGTCTCGTTTAATTCCTCTTCAACGAGAAGATCAGAGTTCCTCAGTCTGGTACACTCTGATTTTTGCGGTCCCTTAGAGGTTGAATCAATTGGAGGCAATCGATACTTTCTGACGTTTATCGATGATACTTCTCGAAAGGTGTGGGTATATTTCTTACGGACGAAGGACTAGGTGTTCGATTACTTCAAACAGTTCCATGTCATGGTAGAACGTGAGACAGGAAAGAAGTTAAAGTGTCTTCGATCCGACAACGGCGGTGAATACTCTTCCAAGCAGTTCGATGCTTATTGCAGATCATATGGCATCCAACATGAGAAGACAGTTCCACGTACCCCTCAACATAATGGTATAGCAGAAAGAATGAACCGAACAATCATGGAACGTGTTCGGAGCATGCTCAGTATGGCTAAGCTACCAAAGCCATTCTGGGGAGAAGCAGTCAGAGCCGCATGTTACTTGATCAACCGATCTCCATCAGTACCACTGAATTTTGAAGTTCCGGAGAAACTATGGTCTGGAAAGGATCCATCATACTCTCACTTAAGAGTATTTGGATGTTTGGCGTACGCACATGTATCCAAGGAGGTCAGGCAGAAGCTGGATGCAAGGACCACTCCATGCATATTCATAGGCTATGAAGATGAAGATTTTAGATACAGATTATGGGATCCAAAGGAAAAAAAGGTGATCAGAAGTAGGGACGTGGTGTTCCATGAAAGCCAGATAATAGAAGATATTGAAAAACCCACAATATCTCAGAAGTCAAATGTGTAGCGACCCGACCAAATCATGTTTGACGGCGCCGACTAATTAGGTCCCGTTACATGGTCATAAGTCTTTAAGACAACGTTTGACCGAAAACATGTCGCATTCATTTCATAAGTATGGATGTTTCAAGGTTTACAAAGTAGTTCGACAACTAGTTACATAACAAAGTTTAAAGTACAAATGAAACATATGCGACACAATTTGAAAGTAGTCAAAAGACGCTCCACGTATGCAAGTATACTCGACATCCAATGCAAGTATCAGCGGAAGCATGCATCACCTAATGTTCAAGGACCTGAGAAAAACATAGAAATCTGTCAACGAAAACGTTGGTGAAATCATAGGTTTAAGTAAGTCAGTGAGTAAAAGTAAGTCGAACCACAAGTTTTGCATCATTGATAAATAGTAATACATTCTAAAAGTTAATATTCACGAGCACCCAATTATCAAAGCTTAACATTTCCTTCCTTAGTACCCCATCACAATAGTGTTAGAATATACACCGTTTCCCGAAAATATATTTCATCCGAATAACGGTAGCGAACCGTCCGAATGAGGGTTTGTCAAACCCATATGGCCATATAACATAAGTTCTCGCTTACACCGTCAAGTGTAACTAATGATAATCGAATTGAGGATTTTTGTTCTAAACTCGTATGTAGAATGTTTGTTTTCATGTACTTGTGTTCACTTAGTTAAAAGAAGCGTTTATGTTTTCTCATCCCAAAAGTAAGTTCAAAAGAGTACAAAGTGGGACTATGATCTCACCTTGAGCGCAAGAGCAAATAAGTACTTCGACAAGTAACGTGTGCAAAGAACAATGCTAGTCTTGACCTAAACAAATAGGTCGTATCAATAACGGTAAACACGATAGGTCAAAGATGTCCAATTAGTCCTATGGCTCAATACGACTCGATTATGTAGCATGTGAATCAAATTGTCAAGTTTCATGCAAGATACAAGTATAGGATCATGTTAGAAAGATTGCATAATCATTTGGTTAAGTTTGACAAAAAGTCAAACTTTGGTCGGTCAAAGTCAACGAAAAACTCAACGCATTCGTGTCGGGTCCAGAACTATTTTTCTGTGCTAATTATTCATATATAAGTATGTTAGACCAAGTCTCATGTGAATCGGAGGTCCATAGCGTGCCAAACATTTTTCGTATAATTGACAAGTAGGTCAGAAGCTGGACACGGCTTAGGTCGTGCCGCGACCCAGGATTGCCGCGCCGCGGCATTGGTCGTGTGCTGGTACCTGGTCAGTCTCAATTGTTCAAGTCCCAAATCAAAACTCTTTCAAGCATAAATTACAAACCGCTAACACTTAGAACTCGCACCTTATATCGTTAGAAAGCTAATTTGACAAGGAACCCAACTAAACAAATTTCACCAACCGAAAACCTTATTTGCAATATCCGACTTTTCAAATCAAATGATCAATCAATGCACACATTTAATGCTTCAAATTTTACAAGTGCACATTTATGATTCGGGCATTTAATGCATACATAAAACACGCCGTTTTGTAGATAATCAAGTATACAATCCAACTAACTACTTACTAACAATAATTCATGTCATTCAATGCATCAAATATTCATTTCAAGCTTATCAAACCCTAACTCAAATTCACCAAATTCACTAATCAAGTTTATGGAGCTTTCTCAAGCAACCTACACATCAAATTGAAGCTAGTGATGTTAGGAACACATTTAATACATGCATTTATAACATTTAACATCATTCAAACAACCAATCACCAAATCAAACACACCAAAGTTTATGTTCATGCTAGTTACTTCAAATAACGAAATTGAACATATAAATCATATATTCATGTTAGACTTGAGCCATAGACACTAATTAACAACTTTATAACTTAAAAACATCAAGAACACAAAATCTAGTGATTTTAGAAAGTTACCCAAATGTAATGAAATCGGTATGGTATCGAAGAGGAAGTTGCAAGGATTCCAAATATGTAATTTGTTTTGATTGATGCTTGCTTGAACGGATTTAGATGATGAATCTTTAAATTGGAGAATTGAAAGAAAATAGGGAAGTAGTAAAAGAAAAGGAAAATGGAAATGAAAAAGATGGGAGGTGGGGTTGACTAGTCAAAAGTTAGTCACCTCTTTGGCTCTTTGGAGAAACTAGTCCCTCGAGTTCGGTTGCGGGTGCGTGAATTACCTAAACGAGATATTTGTAAAACGCGTATCAACGAGAGATGTTATAAACATATAACGGAATTTAAATAGTTAAACGGAAAAGTAAATGGAAAAAGGCGGGATGTTACATTACCTACTCCTTAAAAGAAATTTCGTCCCGAAATTTAAGTAGGAGTAGTAGTCGTTGTTTCTTCCTCGGAATCTGACGTCTCCGGAACCGGGAATAAATGAGGGTATTTCCTTTGCATTTGATCTCGCCTTTCCCAAGTAAACTCGGGTCCTCTCTTGGCGTTCCATCGGACCTTAACAATCAGAATTCGACTTTGTTTCAATGTCTTGACGGAGGTGTCCACAATTTCAACCGGTTCCTCCACAAAATGAAGTTTGTCATCAATAGTAAGTTCCTCGAGAGGGATGACGATATCGGGTTCGGAAAGACACTTTTTCAAGTTAGATACATGGAAGGTAGGATGAACGGAGCTCAATTGAGGTGGAAGATCTAAACGATAAGCAACGGTTCCAATACGCTCCAAGATTTCGAAAGGACCAATATACCTTGGATTTAGCTTCCCGCGTTTCCCAAAACGGATTACACCTTTCCAAGGCGCGACTCTTAACATTACTCGGTTACCGACTTGAAATTCGAGGTAGCTGCGTCGTTTGTCGGTATAGTTCTTTTGACAACTTCGGGCCGTCCTAAGCCTATCTCGGATTTGAACGATTTTCTCGGTGGTTTCGTGAATGAGTTCGGGTCCGGTGATTTGCACGTCGCCTACCTCGACCCAACAAAGAGGAGAGCGACACTTTTGGCCATATAACGCTTCGAATGGGGCAGCTTTTATACTCGCATGATAACTATTGTTGTAGGAGAATTTGGCGAGAGGTAAGTGCTTGTCCCAAGATTTCCCAAAATCGACAACACAAGCTCTTAACATATCCTCCAAGGTTTTTATTGTACGTTCACTTTGCCCATCAGTTTGTGGATGATAGGTGGTGCTCATGTCTAAACGTGTTCCCAACGCTTCTTGCAAGGTACGCCAAAATCTAGAAACAAAACGGCCATCTCGGTCGGAGATAATCGATAAAGGTACACCGTGTCGGGCTACGATCTCCTTAATGTAAAGTTGTGCAAGTTTATCCATTTTGTCCGTTTCTTTCATGGCAAGGAAGTGTGCGGATTTGGTGAGACGGTCAACAATAACCCAAATAGTATCATAACCGCTCGTCGTTTTTGGTAGTTTAGTGATAAAATCCATCATTATCCTTTCCCACTTCCATTGCGGGATCTCGGGTTGTTGAAGTAGTTCGGACGGTCTTTGGTGTTCGGCTTTGACTTTGGAATTTGTCAAACACTTGGAAACATAAGTAGCTACGTCCCTTTTGATGTTCAGCCACCAATATTGTTGTTTAAGGTCGTGGTACATCTTATTGGCACCGGGATGAATCGAGTGAAATGTCCCGTTCTTATTGATTAAAAACGTTCCATATTAATTGATTTCGTTGCGAGGTTTTGACCTCTATATGAGACGTTTTTCAAAGACTGCATTCATTTTAAAACAAACCATAACCTTTATTTCATCAATAAAGGTTTAAAAAGCTTTACGTAGATTATCAAATAATGATAATCTAAAATATCCTGTTTACACACGACCATTACATAATGGTTTACAATACAAATATGTTACAACAAAATAAGTTTCTTGAATGCAGTTTTTACACAATATCATACAAGCATGGACTCCAAATCTCGTCCTTATTTAAGTATGCGACAGTGGAAGCTCTTAATAATCACCTGAGAATAAACATGCTTAAAACGTCAACAAAAATGTTGGTGAGTTATAGGTTTAACCTATATATATCAAATCATAATAATAGACCACAAGATTTCATATTTCAATACACATCCCATACATAGAGATAAAAATCATTCATATGGTGAACACCTGGTAACCGACATTAACAAGATGCATATATAAGAATATCCCCATCATTCCGGGACACCCTTCGGATATGATATAAATTTCGAAGTACTAAAGCATCCGGTACTTTGGATGGGGCTTGTTGGGCCCGATAGATCTATCTTTAGGATTCGCGTCAATTAGGGTGTCTGTTCCCTAATTCTTAGATTACCAGACTTAATAAAAAGGGGCATATTCGATTTTGATAATTCAACCATAGAATGTAGTTTCACGTACTTGTGTCTATTTTGTAAATCATTTATAAAACCTGCATGTATTCTCATCCCAAAAATATTAGATTTTAAAAGTGGGACTATAACTCACTTTCACATATTTTTACTTCGTCGGGAAGTAAGACTTGGCCACTGGTTGATTCACGAACCTATAACAATATATACATATATATCAAAGTATGTTCAAAATATATTTACAACACTTTTAATATATTTTGATGTTTTAAGTTTATTAAGTCAGCTGTCCTCGTTAGTAACCTACAACTAGTTGTCCACAGTTAGATGTACAGAAATAAATCGATAAATATTATCTTGAATCAATCCACGACCCAGTGTATACGTATCTCAGTATTGATCACAACTCAAACTATATATATTTTGGAATCAACCTCAACCTTGTATAGCTAACTCCAACATTCACATATAGAGTGTCTATGGTTGTTCCGAAATATATATAGATGTGTCGACATGATAGGTCGAAACATTGTATACGTGTCTATGGTATCTCAAGATTACATAATATACAATACAAGTTGATTAAGTTATGGTTGGAATAGATTTGTTACCAATTTTCACGTAGCTAAAATGAGAAAAATTATCCAATCTTGTTTTACCCATAACTTCTTCATTTTAAATCCGTTTTGAGTGAATCAAATTGCTATGGTTTCATATTGAACCCTATTTTATGAATCTAAACAGAAAAAGTATAGGTTTATAGTCGGAAAAATAAGTTACAAGTCGTTTTTGTAAAGGTAGTCATTTCAGTCGAAAGAACGACGTCTAGATGACCATTTTAGAAAACATACTTCCACTTTGAGTTTAACCATAATTTTTGGATATAGTTTCATGTTCATAATTAAAATCATTTTCTCAGAATAACAACTTTTAAATCAAAGTTTATCATAGTTTTTAATTAACTAACCCAAAACAGCCCGCGGTGTTACTACGACGGCGTAAATCCGGTTTTACGGTGTTTTTCGTGTTTCCAGGTTTTAAATCATTAAGTTAGCATATCATATAGATATAGAACATATGTTTAGTTTATTTTAAAAGTCAAGTTAGAAGGATTAACTTTTGTTTGCGAACAAGTTTAGAATTAACTAAACTATGTTCTAGTGATTACAAGTTTAAACCTTCGAATAAGATAGCTTTATATGTATGAATCGAATGATGTTATGAACATCATTACTACCTTAAGTTCCTTGGATAAACCTACTGGAAAAGAGAAAAATGGATCTAGCTTCAATGGATCCTTGGATGGCTCGAAGTTCTTGAAGCAGAATCATGACACGAAAACAAGTTCAAGTAAGATCATCACTTAAAATAAGATTGTTATAGTTATAGAAATTGAACCAAAGTTTGAATATGATTATTACCTTGTATTAGAATGATAACCTACTGTAAGAAACAAAGATTTCTTGAGGTTGGATGATCACCTTACAAGATTGGAAGTGAGCTAGCAAACTTGAAAGTATTCTTGATTTTATGAAACTAGAACTTTTGGAGTTTATGAAGAACACTTAGAACTTGAAGATAGAACTTGAGAGAGATCAATTAGATGAAGAAAATTGAAGAATGAAAGTGTTTGTAGGTGTTTTTGGTCGTTGGTGTATGGATTAGATATAAAGGATATGTTATTTTGTTTTCATGTAAATAAGTCATGAATGATTACTCATATTTTTGTAATTTTATGAGATATTTCATGCTAGTTGCCAAATGATGGTTCCCACATGTGTTAGGTGACTCACATGGGCTGCTAAGAGCTGATCATTGGAGTGTATATACCAATAGTACATACATCTAAAAGCTGTGTATTGTACGAGTACGAATACGGGTGCATACGAGTAGAATTGTTGATGAAACTGAACGAGGATGTAATTGTAAGCATTTTTGTTAAGTAGAAGTATTTTGATAAGTGTATTGAAGTCTTTCAAAAGTGTATGAATACATATTAAAACACTACATGTATATACATTTTAACTGAGTCGTTAAGTCATCGTTAGTCATTACATGTAAATGTTGTTTTGAAACCTTTAGGTTAACGATCTTGTTAAATGTTGTTAACCAAATGTTTATAATATCAAAAGAGATTTTAAATTGTTATATTATCATGATATTATGATGTACGAATATCTCTTAATATGATATATATACATTAAATGTCGTTACAACGATAATCGTTACATATATGTCTCGTTTCAAAATCATTAAGTTAGTAGTCTTGTTTTTACATATGTAGTTCATTGTTAATATAATTAATGATATGTTTACTTATCATAATATCATGTTAACTATATATATAACCATATATATGTCATCATATAGTTTTTACAAGTTTTAACGTTCGTGAATCACCGGTCAACTTGGGTGGTCAATTGTCAATATGAAACCTATTTCAATTAATCAAGTCTTAACAAGTTTGATTGCTTAACATGTTAGAAACATTTAATCATGTAAATATCAATCTCAATTAATATATATAAACATGGAAAAGTTCGGGTCACTACAGTACCTACCCGTTAAATAAATTTCGTCCCGAAATTTTAAGCTGTTGAAGGTGTTGACGAATCTTCTGGAAATAGATGCGGGTATTTCTTCTTCATCTGATCTTCACGCTCCCAGGTGAACTCGGGTCCTCTACAAGCATTCCATCGAACCTTAACAATTGGTATCTTGTTTTGCTTAAGTCTTTTAACCTCACGATCCATTATTTCGACGGGTTCTTCGATGAATTGAAGTTTTTCGTTGATTTGGATTTCATCTAACGGAATAGTGAGATCTTCTTTAGCAAAACATTTCTTCAAATTTGAGACGTGGAAAGTGTTATGTACAGCCGCGAGTTGTTGAGGTAACTCAAGTCGGTAAGCTACTGGTCCGACACGATCAATAATCTTGAATGGTCCAATATACCTTGGATTTAATTTCCCTCGTTTACCAAATCGAACAACGCCTTTCCAAGGTGCAACTTTAAGCATGACCATCTCTCCAATTTCAAATTCTATATCTTTTCTTTTAATGTCAGCGTAGCTCTTTTGTCGACTTTGGGCGGTTTTCAACCGTTGTTGAATTTGGATGATCTTCTCGGTAGTTTCTTGTATAACCTCCGGACCCGTAATCTGTCTATCCCCCACTTCACTCCAACAAATCGGAGACCTGCACTTTCTACCATAAAGTGCTTCAAACGGCGCCATCTCAATGCTTGAATGGTAGCTGTTGTTGTAGGAAAATTCTACTAACGGTAGATGTCGATCCCAACTGTTTCCGAAATCAATAACACATGCTCGTAGCATGTCTTCAAGCGTTTGTATCGTCCTTTCGCTCTGCCCATCAGTTTGTGGATGATAGGCAGTACTCATGTCTAGACGAGTTCCTAATGCTTGCTGTAATGTCTGCCAGAATCTTGAAATAAATCTGCCATCCCTATCAGAGATAATAGAGATTGGTATTCCATGTCTGGAGATGACTTCCTTCAAATACAGTCGTGCTAACTTCTCCATCTTGTCATCTTCTCTTATTGGCAGGAAGTGTGCTGATTTGGTGAGACGATCAACTATTACCCAAATAGTATCAAAACCACTTGCAGTCCTTGGCAATTTAGTGATGAAATCCATGGTAATGTTTTCCCATTTCCATTCCGGGATTTCGGGTTGTTGAAGTAGACCTGATGGTTTCTGATGCTCAGCTTTGACCTTAGAACACGTCAAACATTCTCCTACGTATTTAGCAACATCGGTTTTCATACCCGGCCACCAAAAATGTTTCTTGAGTATCTGGTTTTATGAGCTTCTCTAAGTACCATTTCTCTCATATCTCCAAATTTTGGTACCCAAATCCTTTCAGCCATATACCGGGTTCCGTCTTCCCGAATATTAAGATGCTTCTCCGATCCTTTGGGTATTTCATCCTTTAAATTTCCCTCTTTTAAAACTCCTTGTTGCGCCTCCTTTATTTGAGTAGTAAGGTTATTATGAATCATTATATTCATAGATTTTATTCGAATGGGTTCTCTGTCCTTCCTGCTCAAGGCATCGGCTACCACATTTGCCTTCCCCGGGTGGTAACGAATCTCAAAGTCGTAATCATTCAATAATTCAATCCACCTACGCTGCCTCATATTCAGTTGTTTCTGATTAAATATGTGTTGAAGACTTTTGTGGTCGGTATATATAATAATTTTAACCCCATATAAGTAGTGCCTCCAAGTCTTTAATGCAAAAACAACTGCGCCTAATTCCAAATCATGCGTCGTATAATTTTGTTCGTGAATCTTCAATTGTCTAGACGCATAAGCAATCACCTTCGTTCGTTGCATTAATACACAACCGAGACCTTGCTTTGATGCGTCACAATAAATCACAAAATCATCATTCCCTTCAGGCAATGACAATATAGGTGCCGTAGTTAGCTTTTTCTTCAATAACTGAAACGCTTTCTCTTGTTCATCATTCCATTAAAATTTCTTCCCTTTATGCGTTAATGCAGTCAAGGGTTTTGCTATTCTGGAAAAGTCTTGGATGAACCTTCTGTAGTAACCAGCTAGTCCTAAAAACTGGCGTATGTGTTTTGGAGTTTTCGGGGTTTCCCACTTTTCAACAGTTTCTATCTTTGCCGGATCCACCTTAATACCTTCTTTGTTCACTATGTGACCGAGGAATTGAACTTCTTCCAACCAAAATGCACACTTTGAAAACTTAGCGTACAATTCTTCCTTCCTCAATACTTCTAACACCTTTCTCAAATGTTCACCGTGTTCTTGGTCATTCTTTGAGTAAATAAGTATGTCATCAATGAAAACAATGACAAACTTGTCAAGGTATGGTCCACACACTCGGTTCATAAGGTCCATGAACACAGCTGGTGCATTAGTTAAACCAAATGGCATGACCATAAACTCGTAATGACCGTAACGTGTTCTGAAAGCAGTCTTTGGAATATCATCTTCTTTCACCCGCATTTGATGTGTTGAGATTTAACAAGTTTCATGATACTTAAAACCTTTTAAGAAACATAACAAAGCGGAAGCATGTTAGTTACATTTTAACTTGTTAATCTTTAAACCATTTTAAAGTTAAATCCCATGGATCAAGTTGTGAAATAATATGCTTACAAACTACAAGATAGTAATTTAGAAGTTATACCTTCTCCAAGTTAGGAGGTTATTTACTTCCAAGAATGATGAATTTGAAGATGAAAACACCAAGCTTATGCTTCTCCAATATCACTCTTAACCTTGGCTAGACTTTGGTACCTTATAACCTTACTAACCAAGCTAGAAAACTACTTTATTTGAACCTTAAAATCTGGACAGCAAGTACCAAGAAAGATGATGATGAATACTAGTTCCAAAACTATGGAACCTCAAGAGATAATACCCCAAACTTGTAACCAACACTTAGTACTTTGGTTAGGATTTAATCACACTTGAATAGAGCTTATAAAAACCAAATTATGAACTCCTTTGAGCTGCAAATACCCCACGGTTTTGGACAGCAGAATGGGAGAAGTTTTTGTGCAGTTTTTGATATGTAAATTGCTTCACTAGGTCCCAAAGTGAGTCAAGATGCATGTTATAGGAATTGGGAAAGCATGGGCATCAAATGGAATCTCTAGCATGCTTCTTGAACTCCCAATGCCACTACAAGGATCATTTTATAATATACATTATAAAAAAAAACTGATTTTATAAAATCAGTTTTTATAAAACTTAATTTTATAAAACACATTATATAAACATGTATATTATTTGTTATGTATATTTTATAAAACCAATTTTATAAAATGTGACATAACTTAATTATTTAACCTATAAATAATTAAATCCTTGTTATATAAGTTATTTCATAACTTATATATAAACATATCAAGTAACATTATTTAAGAAACCTTTTCCTTAAAGTTCAAGTGTCGTGTATTTAATCAACGATCCAACCGCTAAAATTAAATACGAATAAAGTGTCGGTAAGTTTGTTATTGGGTATGACCCGACTTGGATCATAACACATTAGCCACATTAATTTAATATGTCTCTCGGGCATACGAAATACCTTCAATCTCCCACTTGCACGAGAAACATAAGAAATTAATGCAAGTGATGGATACAGCCTAACACACCGTCCATCACCCCTAATATGTTATGACTTTGTGCCATTCAATAACATCATCCCTTTTCGAGTTCCCTACTCGAACTGATATATGTAGGTGAATCTTTCATTATATCCTTTCATCATAGATGTCATGTTAAATCCAAGAGATACAGAGTGATCACTCTCTTATAGATTTAACCTTTCAGGCCTTAGACATCTGACTCTCAACGAATAAGAGGGACAAATTCCATCTTGACTACATACGTCCTAGATATACACTTTGTAATATACCTGAGTTCTTCCTTATGTACTACCATGTTTCAGAATAGCGAAGGAAAGAATCAAGGCACGGTACTTGGTGAATATCCGAACCCAATATGTATCTCAGGTCAGAGGATACAATGATATTCGCCTTTACTCAAGATTACATGTGATCAACCACAAAGGCTCTATACAGTAATTCTTGAGAGCGGGTCTTCCAATATTTGTTTCCCACAAATATCTATGAACCTTGGTTGCAACCTTGCCCCACATTCAACCTATGAATGTATACCAATCCGAGTTCATAATAGTCTAAACCTCACACTTGTTCCCACAAATGTGATCGACTACGGAAATTTAGAGTAATTGCTTATTCATGGATGAAATATGCAAAATAGGAACATAACTCAAATAAATTAACACCATAGTTATATTAATGAGTTTGAATAATTTCGTTCCGGTACAATACTTAAAACAGATCAAGACCAATCACTAGAATATCGAAGCCCTAATGCACAAACATGTCCTGCATGTTTTGATCCATGTAAGAGCTTCGTGAGAGGATCCGCTATATTAAGATCTGTGTGAACTTTGCGAATACATATCTTTCCCTTTTCAACTTCATCCCTTATGTAGTTGAATCTCCGCTCAATGTGACGGGTCTTTTGATGAGCACGAGGTTCCTTGATTTGAGCAATCGCACCCTCGTTGTCACAAAAGATCTCAAGAGGGTCCTGAATGGAAGGGACTACTCCTAAGTCGTCGATGAATTTCTTCATCCATGCAGCTTCCTGAGCTGCTAATGATGCGGCGATGTACTCCGACTCTGTAGTGGATAGAGCAACAACATCCTGTTTTGAACTCTTCCAAGAGACCGCACCTCCATTTAATGTGAAGACATAACCGGATTGTGATCGAGAATCATCACGATCAGTTTGGAAACTCGCATCCACGTAACCTTTTACAGCGAGTTCCTCCTCACCAGACCCATATATCAGAAACATATCCTTAGTCCTCCTAAGGTATTTCAATATACTTTTAACAGCAATCCAATGACTGTTTCCTGGGTTATTCTGGTATCTACTTGTCAGGCTAAGAGCGCATGACACATCCGGTCTAGTGCATATCATTGCATACATGATTGACCCAATGGCAGAAGCATATGGGACTTTCTTCATTCTCTCCTGTTCATCTTTCGTGGTGGGGCACTGAGATGAACTGAGAAGTGTTCCCTTTTGAATAGGTACCAAACCTTTCTTAGAGTTCTCCATCTTGAACCTTTTCAAGATCTTTTCAATGTATGCACTTTGATTTAAACCTATCAGTTTCTTGGATCTATCCCTGTAGATCCCAATCCCCAAAACGTATTGTGCTTCTCCAAGATCCTTAATGGGGAAGCATTTGCTTAACCAAGTTTTAACACCTTGCATTGCCGGAATATCATTTCCAAATAACAATATATCATCCACATATAGCACAAGGAACATGATAGTGCTCCCACTAGCTTTCTTGTATACACAAGCTTCATCACTATTTTTAATGAAGCCAAATTTCTTGGCCTCCTCATTAAAACGATGATTCCACATTCTAGATGCTTGTTTCAATCCGTAGATTGACTTCTTTAACTTGCATACCTTTTTAGGATATTTCGGATCAACAAAACCCTCAGGCTGAACCATATAGACATCTTCCTCAAGATGTCCATTTAGGAAAGCGGTCTTGACATCCATTTGCCATATTTCATAATCATAATGAGCAGCAATGGCAAGTAATATCCTAATAGACTTTAGCATTGCCACAGGCGAAAAAGTTTCATCATAGTCAACCCCTTGAGTTTGAGTGAAACCTTTTGCTACAAGTCTAGCTTTATATGTATCCAAGTTTCCATGTATGTCGGTTTTCATTTTGAAAAGCCATTTACAATCAACTAGCCTTGAGCCAGCAGGTTGTGTAACAAGTTCCCAAACTTGGTTGTCATACATGGATTGCATCTCAGCGTTCATGGCTTCCTGCCATTTATCTTTATCAATCCTTGATAAAGCATCTTGGTAGTTTATTGGTTCATCCAAATCAACCACATAGCAACCATCCATGAGAAACCCATATCTCTCAGGAGGATTACTAATCCTACCAGATCTGCGAACGTCTTGTGTATTTTGATCATCCATTTGATCATTCTCAACATTTTCATGTTGAGTGCTAGTGTCAACCAATTGTGTATCATCTACTTGATCTTGAACCTCCTCAAGATCTATCTTCCTTTCACTATTTCCTTCAATTAGGAACTTAGTTTCAAGGAATTCCGCCTTCCGAGCAACAAATACATTCTGCTCGGATGGATCATAGAAATAATATCCCATATCATTCTTGGGATATCCTATGAAGATACACTTCGTGGATCGAGCATTCAACTTATTAGGGACGTAACGCTTAGGGTAAGCTTCACATACCCATACCTTTAAGTATGATAGAGATGGAGGTTTTCCAAACCACATCTCATGAGGTGTTCGTTCCACTTTCTTAGTTGGGGCCATATTTAAAATACGAGCCGCGGAGCATAGACAATAACCCCAAAATGATAGAGGTAACGAGCTTCTAGCCATCATAGATCGAACCATATCCATTAGGGTTCGGTTCCTCCTTTCGGACACTCCATTAAGTTGGGGTGTTCCTGGTGGAGTAAGTTGTGAGATAATCCCACAACTCCTAAGATGATCTTGGAAAGCATCGCTTAGGTATTCACCTCCTATATCGGTACGAAGTACCTTGATTGTCTTATTGAGTTGATTTTGTACTTCGTTTTGATATTCTTTGAATGCTTCAAAAGTTTCATCCTTATGTCTTAACAAGTAGACATATCCGAAACGACTGAAGTCATCAATGAAAGTAACAAAGTATCTTTCACCATTCCTAGTCATGGGCTTAAAGGGTCCACACACATCCGAATGTATTAATCCCAATAAATCTTTAGCCCTTTCATAGGTTCCTTTGAAAGGTGCTTTAGTCATCTTGCCTTGTAAACAAGATTCACATACATCAAACGAATCCATTTCATTTGATTTCAAAAGTCCATTCTTTTGAAGTGTATGCATACGATTCTTGTTTATGTGACCAAGGCGACAATGCCATAAGTAGGAATCACTCAAATCCCTTTTGAGTTTCTTGGTGCTAGTATGGTATATTGAGCTACTAGATGATGTGTCATCATGAACCAATTCATAAATTCCATTTGAAGGCGAAGCCTTGAAATAGAATACCTTATCTAAATAAATATGGATATCATCATTAACAAAATTAAGATTAAAACCACATTGTTTCAAACGGGAAATTGAAATAATGTTTCGACATAAGTCGGGTGCATACAAAACATTGTTCAAAATAAGTTCCAAACCACTTGGAAGTTTCAATAAAAAGTCTCCTTGAGCCTTTACTTGCACCTTGGCTCCATTTCCCATAAAGAGACTTGATGTTCCCGCTTGTTTGTTACTTCGTTTGAACCCCTGCAAAGAATTGCAAATATGAGTTCCACATCCCGTGTCTAATACCCATGTATTAGAAGAAGTAATATTAAGCTCAATATATACCATATATATATTACCTGAGGTTTGCCCTGCATCCCTCTTGTCCTTCAACTCCTTAAGATAGACCGGGCAATTTCGCTTCCAGTGACCCATTTCACCGCAACCGAAACACGGGTCTTCTTTGGGGTTTGCCTTCTCGGCTACCTTTTGCTTCTTAGCCTTGTTGATGGTTGGGGTAACCATCTTCCCTTTCCCTTTGCCTTGATAGGCGGGTCCTTTTCTCTTAGCCACCTTTGGCTTAGAGGTCTTACCTTTGAATCCACCTTGATCGATTGCTAACACGGGTAAAGCCCTTTTACCCATGCTAGTTTCCGCCGTTCTAAGCATACCGTGAAGCTCACCTATGCTCTTATCCATCCCATTCATATTGTAATTAATTATAAATTGATCAAACCTTTTTGATAGGGAGTTAAGGATAAGATCGGTGGCTAACTCATTTGATATGTTTAGGTTAAGACGGTTAGCACGATCAATAAGGCTCTTCATTTTGAGGACATAAGAGGAGACGGATTGGGTGTCATCCATACGACATGCATGTAGCGCTCGAACCGTTTCGAAGCGCTCGACACGTGCTTGTTGAAGGAACATCTCCTTCAATTGCGTTATCATGTCATATGCACTATGATGTTCGAAATCCTTTTGGAGTTCGGGTATCATAGTCCCAAGCATTAGGCAACCAACTTGCACCGAATCGGCACAATATTTGTCATAGTAAGCCATGCCCTCTACATCTTCTTCGTCCGGTTGGTCGGGAATAGGGTCTTCCAACACATACGCTTTATCCTCAAGTTTGAGTACAATTCTAAGATTACGGAACCAATCCATAAAGTTCGTATGGTTGAGTTTGTCTTTCTCGAGGAGAGACCTTAATGATAGGTTGTTCATGTTAATAGGTGCGTTAGGAATGTTGTTGTTGTTATTGGCGGCCATCTACAAAATTTAACAAAGTTCATTTAAGTATCGATTTTAAATTTAATAAACAATACCCTTTTATATTTTAATTGACTTATTAAATATTAGAATCCAACGGTAAACCAAATTTCGGTTAGGTGACCTTTATCCCGTCATTTGATTTAGCTAGGTAGTCATTATATGACAATTGCAATCCTTTTGCAACTTCTAAGTTATGGGATCATGCAATCCTTTTGCATGACATATTTATCCCATCAACGCCTATTTGTTCATCATGCTTCGGTGACCCTAAGTTCATGATTCCCAAATCAAGTCGTCCTACTTGTGAAAACATGTAAAATTAACATACAAGTGGTTAGGTGACCTTTATCCCACAAGTGTGCGAATTTTACCTTAAGCATATTAGCTAGTTCATAATGGTTAGGTGACCTTTATCCCATTATGAGTTCACTACTATGTTCAAGTGTTCCCACAAAAGGATGGCGTTTAACTTGTTTACCTTGTATTTGTAAAGGGATTTTAAGTTTTCATAAATTCTAGTTTAAGAAAACATTTTGCTATACACCAACATGCATTTAGTGTATGGTACTTATGAAATCCATTTTCATGTCTTGTAATTAAACCAATTACATGATATAAACCATTTTATATATATGATCCTTATCATGATCTTAATAACCGTTTATTAATGTCCTTTTAGCCATTTCAATTTAACCATTTTAAATTGTCGTTTTGCATGTGATTAATAACGTCTAATTTAACCAATTAAATTTTAGTTTTGTTTGTTGTTAACTTGTGTGATTAACTTGTAGCATACAAACATACAATCCACAATCATACAAGAAATTAAAACAACCACGCATGCAAAACAAAGATGTTCACAATCTAGCCATTTTGGTAGGCATTTGTTTAGCCTAAAACAAATGCCACCGGTTAAGGGGTTATAACTCAAAGTTAGAGATTTCAAAATCTCCCACTCAATCTTGCATCCAAATGCTTCTTCTTGTGTTCTTCATCTTGCATCTTCATCTTTTACAAAAAAATATATCCTAATACATTTTTCTCTAAAAAATGAAAATACAACCTAATCTATTTTACATGCCAAATATAAAATAAATTACATAACCAAAATAATATTATTACAAACCAATTGAATAAATATTATTACAAACCATAAGAATGAATTAAATCAACCAAACATACATGCAACCATACACAAGGTCAAGGCTAAGATTGTGAACAACATGCAACCAAAATTTGACCAAAATGGAAGAGCCCAAAACCCACTTTTGGGACTTAACAAATTCGGCCAAAAAAAAGAATCCCACCCTAAACCCAAAGTTTTTGCATTTTACTTGCATGCATGTTCATAAAATGCAAAATATAGTGGGTTTAATAAATCATCTCGAAGCATATTTCAACAACTTCGGCTCTAGATACCATTGTTGAGATTTAACAAGTTTCATGATACTTAAAACCTTTTAAGAAACATATCAAAGCGGAAGCATGTTAGTTACATTTTAACTTGTTAATCTTTAAACCATTTTAAAGTTAAATCTCATGGATCAAGTTGTGAAATAATATGCTTACAAACTACAAGATAGTAATTTAGAAGTTATACCTTCTCCAAGTTAGGAGGTTATTTACTTCCAAGAATGATGAATTTGAAGATGAAAACACCAAGCTTATGCTTCTCCAATATCACTCTTAACCTTGGCTAGACTTTGGTACCTTATAACCTTACTAACCAAGCTATAAAACTACTTTATTTGAACCTTAAAATCTGGACAGCAAGTACCAAGAAAGATGATGATGAATACTAGTTCCAAAACTATGGAACCTCAAGAGATAATACCCCAAACTTGTAACCAACACTTAGTACTTTGGTTAGGATTTAATCACACTTGAATAGAGCTTATAAAAACCAAATTATGAACTCCTTTGAGCTGCAAATACCCCACGGTTTTGGACAGCAGAATGGGAGAAGTTTTTGTGCAGTTTTTGATATGTAAATTGCTTCACTAGGTCCCAAAGTGAGTCAAGATGCATGTTATAGGAATTGGGAAAGCATGGGCATCAAATGGAATCTCTAGCATGCTTCTTGAACTCCCAATGCCACTACAAGGATCATTTTATAATATACATTATAAAAAAAAAACTGATTTTATAAAATCAGTTTTTATAAAACTTAATTTTATAAAACACATTATATAAACATGTATATTATTTGTTATGTATATTTTATAAAACCAATTTTATAAAATGTGACATAACTTAATTATTTAACCTATAAATAATTAAATCCTTGTTATATAAGTTATTTCATAACTTATATATAAACATATCAAGTAACATTATTTAAGAAACCTTTTCCTTAAAGTTCAAGTGTCGTGTATTTAATCAACGATCCAACCGCTAAAATTAAATACGAATAAAGTGTCGGTAAGTTTGTTATTGGGTATGACCCGACTTGGATCATAACACATTAGCCACATTAATTTAATATGTCTCTCGGGCATACGAAATACCTTCATGATGATACCCGGAACGTAAGTCAATCTTTGAATAAACAGACGAGCCTTGTAGTTGATCAAATAAGTCGTTGATTCTCGGTAGTGGGTAGCGGTTCTTGATGGTAAGTTTGTTCAACTCTCGGTAGTCGATACACAACCTGAATGTACCATCTTTCTTCTTGACAAACAAAACAGGAGCTCCCCATGGTGATGTGCTTGGTCGAATGAAACCACGCTCTAAAAGTTCTTGTAATTGGCTTTGCAGTTCTTTCATCTCGCTGGGTGCGAGTCTGTAAGGAGCACGAGCTATTGGTGCGGCTCCTGGTACAAGATCTATTTGAAATTCAACGGATCGATGTGGGGGTAATCCCGGTAATTCTTTCGGAAATACATCGGGAAATTCTTTTGCAATGGGAACATCATTGATGCTCTTTTCTTCAGTTTGTACTTTCTTGACGTGTGCTAGAACAGCATAGCAACCTTTTCTTATTAGTTTTTGTGCCTTCAAATTACTAATAAGATGTAGCTTCGTGTTGCCCTTTTCTCCGTACACCATTAAGGGTTTTCCTTTTTCTCGTATAATGCGAATTGAATTTTTGTAACAAACGATCTCTGCTTTCACTTCTTTCAACCAGTTCATACCGATTATCACATCAAAACTCCCTAACTCTACTGGTATCAAATCAATCTTAAATGTTTCGCTAACCAGTTTAATTTCTCGATTCCGACATATATTATCTGCTGAAATTAATTTACCATTTGCTAATTCGAGTAAAAATTTACTATCCAAAGGCGTCAATAGACAACTTAATTTAGCACAAAAATCTCTACTCATATAGCTTCTATCCGCACCCGAATCAAATAAAACGTAAGCAGATTTATTATCAATAAGAAACGTACCCGTAACAAGCTTCGGGTCTTATTGTGCCTCTGCCGCATTAATATTGAAAACTCTTCCGCGGCCTTGTCCATTCGTGTTCTCCTGGTTCGAGCAATTTCTAATAATGTGGCCCGGTTTTCCACATTTATAACAAACTACATTGGCATAACTTGCTCCGACACTACTTGCTCCGCCATTACTCGTTTCGACACCATTTGTTCCTTTCGTTCTATTAACCCCTGGTCCGTAGACCTCACACTTCGCCGCACTATGACCATTTCCTTTACACTTGTTGCAAAATTTGGTGCAGAACCCCGAGTGATACTTTTCACACCTTTGGCATAGCTGCTTCTGATTGTTGTTGTTATTGCGGTTATTATTGTTGTTGGGATGATTGTTGTAGTTGCTGTTGTTGTTGTTGTTGTTGTTGTTGGGCCGTTTGTTGTAGTTGCGATTGATGTTGCGATTGTTGGGATAATTGCTGCGATTATTGTTGTAATTGCTGTTGTTGTTGTATTGGTGATTCTTATCACCATTTTCCTCCCACTTTCTTTTGACTTGCTTCACATTGGCCTCTTCAGCAGTCTGTTCTTTAATTCTTTCTTCAATCTGGTTCACTAGTTTGTGAGCCATTCTACATGCCTGTTGTATGGAGGCGGGCTCGTGTGAACTTATATCTTCTTGGATTCTTTCCGGTAATCCTTTCACAAACGCGTCGATCTTCTCTTCCTCATCTTCGAATGATCCCGGACACAATAGGCACAATTCTGTGAATCGTCTTTCGTACGTGGTAATATCAAATCCTTGGGTTCGTAACCCTCTAAGTTCTGTCTTGAACTTATTGACCTCGGTTCTGGGACGGTACTTCTCGTTCATCAAGTGCTTGAATACTGACGACGGTAGTGCGTACGCATCGTCTTGTCCCACTTGCTCTAGATAGGTATTCCACCATGTTAACGCAGAACCTGTGAAGGTATGCGTAGCGTACTTCACTTTGTCCTCATCAGTACACTTACTTATGGCAAACACCGATTCGACCTTCTCGGTCCACCGTTTCAATCCGATCGGTCCTTCGGTTCCATCAAATTCCAAAGGTTTGCAGGAAGTAAATTCTTTGTAGGTGCATCCTACACGATTTCCTGTACTGCTAGATCCAAGGTTATTGTTGGTATGTAGTGCAGCCTGTACTATAGCTATGTTTGAAGCTAGAAAAGTACGGAATTCCTCTTCATTCGTATTCACGGTGTGTCGAGTAGTCGGTGCCATTTCCTTCAAAATAGTCAAATGGAACAAGTTAATCATACAGAATATTAAGAGTTGTTAATAGTATTTCGTAGCATAATATGAACTCATTTATAAAAGCTTTTTCTTCATATTAGCGTTTTATAAGTTTAAATTCGGGTAGTACCTACCCGTTAAGTTCATACTTAGTAGCTAATATACAATTCAACTACTACAATTCTATATGAAAAACTAATTATAATAATATTTCGCGTTCAAACTTTTACACAATATTTTACAAACTTACAATACCGCTTATTTTACATATAGCATGAAATATAGCACACAATAAATTTGATACAAGATGGTTGTGAAGATAATTCTAGCTAGTACACAAGTCGTTCAGCAAAGGCAATAAAGACACGTAATTCATACGTCCAGAAACAAGTCATGCATTCTGGTTTTACTAGGATTACTTCCCATCCTTGGTCTTGTGGAACATAACCATTATGGCCGTTGATAAGACAGCGTGTTGTAACGTCGTCAAAGGGGCGAGGGTTACGTAATGTCCAACAGTCCCGTAACAATCTAAAAACCTCATTTCTTACCCCAATTACCGACTCCGTCACTTGTGGGAACGTTTTGTTTAATAGTTGTAGCCCGATGTTCTTGTTCTCACTTTGGTGAGAAGCGAACATTACTAATCCGTAAGCATAACATGCTTCTTTATGTTGCATGTTAGCCGCTTTTTCTAAATCACGAAGTCCAATATTCGGATATATTTAGTCAAAATAATTTCTTAACCCATTGCGTAAAATAGCATTTGGGTTCCCCGCAATATATGCGTCAAAGTAAACACATCGTAACTTATGGATTTCCCAATGTGATATCCCCCATCTTTCGAACGAAAGCCTTTTATAAACCAAGGCATTCTTGGAACGTTCTTCGAATGTCTTACAAACTGATCTCGCCTTAAATAGTTGTGCCGAAGAATTCTGACCGACTCTAGACAAGATTTCATCAATCATGTCTCCTGGTAGGTCTCTTAAAATATTGGGTTGTCTATCCATTTTGTGTTTTTATACTGTAAAATAGACAAGAGTTAGATTCATAAAAAAAAATACTTATTAATACAAGCAATTTTTACATATATCATAAAGCATAAGCACACTATATTACATATATTACACCACACGAATACAACTATCTTATTCCGACTCGCTTGTTTCTTCTTCTTCGGTTTTGGTTCGTTTTGCCAAGTTTCTAGGGATATATGATGTTCCCCTAATACGAGCCATCTTAATCCACATTGGTTTAGAAAAACCTGGTGGTTTAGAGGTTCCCGGGTCATTGTTACAACTTAAGGACTTCGGGGGTTGACGATACATATAAAGTTCATCGGGGTTGGAATTAGATTTCTCTATTTTTATGCCCTTTCCCTTATTATTTTCTTTTGCCTTTTTAAATTCAGTTGGGGTAATTTCTATAACATCATCGGAATTCTCGTCGGAATCCGATTCATCGGAGAATTGGTAATCCTCCCAATATTTTGCTTCCTTGGCAGAAACACCATTGACCATAATTAACCTTGGTCGGTTGGTTGAGGATTTTCTTTTACTTAACCGTTTTATTATTTCCCCCACCGGTTCTATTTCTTCATCAGGTTCCGATTCTTCTTCCGGTTCCGATTCTTCTTCTGGTTCCGACTCTTCTTCCGGTTCCTCTTCGGGAACTTGTGAATCAGTCCACGAATCATTTCAATTTACATTTGACTCTTCATTATTATTAGGTGAGTCAATGGGACTTGTTCTAGAGGTAGACATCTATCACATAATATCAAACGCGTTAAGAGATTAATATATCACATAATATTCACATGTTAAAAATATATAGTTTCCAACAAAATTTGTTAAGCAATCATTTTTCAAGTAAACACGGTCGAAGTCCAGACTCACTAATGCATCCTAACAAACTCGATAAGACACACTAATGCAAAATTCTGGTTCTCTAAGACCAACGCTCGGATACCAACTGAAATGTCCCGTTCTTATTGATTAAAAACGTTCCATATTAATTGATTTCGTTGCGAGGTTTTGACCTCTATATGAGACGTTTTTCAAAGACTGCATTCATTTTAAAACAAACCATAACCTTTATTTCATCAATAAAGGTTTAAAAAGCTTTACGTAGATTATCAAATAATGATAATCTAAAATATCCTGTTTACACACGACCATTACATAATGGTTTACAATACAAATATGTTACAACAAAATAAGTTTCTTGAATGCAGTTTTTACACAATATCATACAAGCATGGACTCCAAATCTCGTCCTTATTTAAGTATGCGACAGCGGAAGCTCTTAATAATCACCTGAGAATAAACATGCTTAAAACGTCAACAAAAATGTTGGTGAGTTATAGGTTTAACCTATATATATCAAATCATAATAATAGACCACAAGATTTCATATTTCAATACACATCCCATACATAGAGATAAAAATCATTCATATGGTGAACACCTGGTAACCGACATTAACAAGATGCATATATAAGAATATCCCCATCATTCCGGGACACCCTTCGGATATGATATAAATTTCGAAGTACTAAAGCATCCGGTACTTTGGATGGGGCTTGTTGGGCCCGATAGATCTATCTTTAGGATTCGCGTCAATTAGGGTGTCTGTTCCCTAATTCTTAGATTACCAGACTTAATAAAAAGGGGCATATTCGATTTTGATAATTCAACCATAGAATGTAGTTTCACGTACTTGTGTCTATTTTGTAAATCATTTATAAAACCTGCATGTATTCTCATCCCAAAAATATTAGATTTTAAAAGTGGGACTATAACTCACTTTCACATATTTTTACTTCGTCGGGAAGTAAGACTTGGCCACTGGTTGATTCACGAACCTATAACAATATATACATATATATCAAAGTATGTTCAAAATATATTTACAACACTTTTAATATATTTTGATGTTTTAAGTTTATTAAGTCAGCTGTCCTCGTTAGTAACCTACAACTAGTTGTCCACAGTTAGATGTACAGAAATAAATCGATAAATATTATCTTGAATCAATCCACGACCCAGTGTATACGTATCTCAGTATTGATCACAACTCAAACTATATATATTTTGGAATCAACCTCAACCCTGTATAGCTAACTCCAACATTCACATATAGAGTGTCTATGGTTGTTCCGAAATATATATAGATGTGTCGACATGATAGGTCGAAACATTATATACGTGTATATGGTATCTCAAGATTACATAATATACAATACAAGTTGATTAAGTTATGGTTGGAATAGATTTGTTACCAATTTTCACGTAGCTAAAATGAGAAAAATTATCCAATCTTGTTTTACCCATAACTTCTTCATTTTAAATCCGTTTTGAGTGAATAAAATTGCTATGGTTTCATATTGAACCCTATTTTATGAATCTAAACAGAAAAAGTATAGGTTTATAGTCAGAAAAATAAGTTACAAGTCGTTTTTGTAAAGGTAGTCATTTTAGTCGAAAGAACGACGTCTAGATGACCATTTTAGAAAACATACTTCCACTTTGAGTTTAACCATAATTTTTGGATATAGTTTCATGTTCATAATAAAAATCATTTTCTCAGAATAACAACTTTTAAATCAAAGTTTATCATAGTTTTTAATTAACTAACCCAAAACAGCCCGCGGTGTTACTACGACGGCGTAAATCCGGTTTTACGGTGTTTTTCGTGTTTCCAGGTTTTAAATCATTAAGTTAGCATATCATATAGATATAGAACATATGTTTAGTTTATTTTAAAAGTCAAGTTAGAAGGATTAACTTTTGTTTGCGAACAAGTTTAGAATTAACTAAACTATGTTCTAGTGATTACAAGTTTAAACCTTCGAATAAGATAGCTTTATATGTATGAATCGATTGATGTTATGAACATCATTACTACCTTAAGTTCCTTGGATAAACCTACTGGAAAAGAGAAAAATGGATCTAGCTTCAATGGATCCTTGGATGGCTCGAAGTTCTTGAAGCAGAATCATGACACGAAAACAAGTTCAAGTAAGATCATCACTTAAAATAAGATTGTTATAGTTATAGAAATTGAACCAAAGTTTGAATATGATTATTACCTTGTATTAGAATGATAACCTACTGTAAGAAACAAAGATTTCTTGAGGTTGGATGATCACCTTACAAGATTGGAAGTGAGCTAGCAAACTTGAAAGTATTCTTGATTTTATGAAACTAGAACTTTTGGAGTTTATGAAGAACACTTAGAACTTGAATATAGAACTTGAGAGAGATCAATTAGATGAAGAAAATTGAAGAATGAAAGTGTTTGTAGGTGTTTTTGGTCGTTGGTGTATGGATTAGATATAAAGGATATGTTATTTTGTTTTCATGTAAATAAGTCATGAATGATTACTCATATTTTTGTAATTTTATGAGATATTTCATGCTAGTTGCCAAATGATGGTTCCCACATGTGTTAGGTGACTCACATGGGCTGCTAAGAGCTGATCATTGGAGTGTATATACCAATAGTACATACATCTAAAAGCTGTGTATTGTACGAGTACGAATACGGGTGCATACGAGTAGAATTGTTGATGAAACTGAACGAGGATGTAATTGTAAGCATTTTTGTTAAGTAGAAGTATTTTGATAAGTGTCTTGAAGTCTTTAAAAAGTGTATGAATACATATTAAAACACTACATGTATATACATTTTAACTGAGTCGTTAAGTCATCGTTAGTCGTTACATGTAAATGTTGTTTTGAAACCTTTAGGTTAACGATCTTGTTAAATGTTGTTAACCCAATGTTTATAATATCAAAAGAGATTTTAAATTATTATATTATCATGATATTATGATGTACGAATATCTCTTAATATGATATATATACATTAAATGTCGTTACAACGATAATCGTTACATATATGTCTCGTTTCAAAATCATTAAGTTAGTAGTCTTGTTTTTACATATGTAGTTCATTGTTAATATAATTAATGATATGTTTACTTATCATAATATCATGTTAACTATATATATAACCATATATATGTCATCATATAGTTTTTACAAGTTTTAACGTTCGTGAATCACCGGTCAACTTGGGTGGTCAATTGTCAATATGAAACCTATTTCAATTAATCAAGTCTTAACAAGTTTGATTGCTTAACATGTTGGAAACATTTAATCTTGTAAATATCAATCTCAATTAATATATATAAACATGGAAAAGTTCGGGTCACTACATCGAGTATCATGACTTATGGGCTTCATCTAAAATAAGACTTCGTAGGTCCCCATATCTAGGCACCCAAATCCTTCCGGAGAAATATCGGAGTCCGGTCTCCCTAATTTCGAATCGAGAGACAAGAATGTTCAAGAGCTCGTGTGAAACATTTTCATCTTTGAGAGCCTCATCTTGGGCTACCCGAATTTGGTTATTAAGGTTGGTGTGGATGGTGATGTTTAAGGCTCGGACACGAAGAGGCACCGCTCTTTCTTTTCGACTTAAGGTATCGGCTAGTACATTTGCCTTTCCGGGATGGTAACGAAGCTCGCAATCGTAATCGTTTAAGGTTTCAATCCACCTTCGTTGTCTCATGTTTAGTTGCTTTTGATCGAAGATGTGTTGGAGACTTTTGTGATCGGTAAAGATAGTACTCTTGGTTCCATAAAGATAGTGTCTCCACATTTTAAGTGCAAAGACAACGGCTCCGAGCTCGAGATCATGTGTCGTGTAGTTTCTTTCATGAATTTTGAGTTGTCGAGAAGCATAAGAAATGACTTTCGTTCGTTGCATCAACACACACCCAAAACCATGTTTCGAGGCATCACAATACACAACAAAATCATCGTTGCCTTCGAGAAGTGACAAGATAGGAGCGGTGGTTAGCTTTGTTTTCAAGATTTGAAATGCGGATTCTTGTTCGGTCGCCCAAACGAATTTCTTTCCCTTGTGAGTTAACGTTGTTAGAGGACGAGCAACCAAAGAGAAATCCTTGATGAATCTACGATAGTATCCAGTGAGACCCAAGAATTGACGTATGTGAGTAGGAGTAGTAGGAGTCTCCCATTTACTAATGGCTTCAATTTTTGATGGATCGACTTTAATACCTTGATCACTTACAACATGACCAAGAAATTGAACTTCCTTCAACCAAAATTCACACTTGGATAATTTGGCATAGAGTCGTTCTTGTCTTAAAAGTTCAAGCACAAGTCGAAGGTGTTCCTCGTGTTCTTCTTCGCTTTTAGAATAAACCAAAATATCATCGATGAACACGATAACGAATTTGTCAAGATACAGTTTCCAGACGCGGTTCATAAGATCCATGAACACCGTCGGTGCGTTAGTGAGACCAAATGGCATGATAAGGAATTCATAACTACCATAACGAGTTCGGAAAGCGGTTTTGGAGATATCTTCCCCCTTAACCCTTAATTGATGATAACCCGAGCGGAGATCGATTTTCAAATATACACAAGACCCTTGTAGTTGATCAAAGAGGTCATCGATGCGAGGAAGAGGATATCGGTTCTTAACCGTCAATTTGTTTAATTCACGATAATCAATGCACATTCGTAGGGATCCGTCTTTCTTTTTAACAAACAAAATCGGAGCGCCCCAAGGTGAATGACTAGGTTGGATAAAACCACGATCAAGTAGTTCTTGGATTTGACTTTGCAATTCTTGCATTTCGGATGGAGCGAGTCTATATGGTGTACGTGCTACGGGTGCAGCTCCCGTAATAAGATCGATTTGGAATTCAACCGGTCGATGAGGTGGAAGACCCGGCAATTCGTCGGGAAATACATCGGAAAAGTCACTAACAATTGGCACATCATCGATATGCTTCTCATCGGACTCGACTTTCTTAACATGAGCAAGGATCGCAAAACAACCCTTACGGAGTAGTTTTCTAACTTTAATGCACGAAACGAGGTTGAGTCTGGTGCAACTCTTATCGCCATAAACAATCGAAGGTTCACCATTCTCGATAGGAATTCAGATTGCATTAAGATCACAAAGAATGTGAGATTTCGTTTTGGCTAGCCAATTCATACCGATTATTACATCGAAGCTTCCTAGTTCCATGGGTATCAAGTCAATTTCAAACTCTTTACCCAAAATGTTTAACGTACACCCCCGGTAATATGTGTCAGCACTCAATAGTTTCCCGTTGGCCACTTCAATGGTATAAGTGGTATCTAGTGGAAGTGGTGGAGTGCTAAAAGAATGAGTCAAAGTCTTGGATACAAAACTCTTATCGGCACCCGAATCGAATAAACAAGTAACATAAGTGTTGTTGAGAAGAAACGTACCCGTGACTAGTTCATTGTCATCCCGGGCTTCCTCGGTGTTAATGTTGAAGGCTCGGCCGCGTGTGTTGGGGTTGGCCTTCTTCTTCGGGCATTTGTTTCTATAATGGCCTGTTTGGCCACATTCATAACAAGTGACCATTTTTAGAGGATTGGGCCCCTTTCGAGCGACGGGGGCAACACTTGTGCAATTGTTGGCCTTATGACCAACTCATTGGCACCGGTAGCAAATTAGCTTGCCGCATTCACCCGAGTGGTGCTTGTGACATTTGTTGCAAAAAGGTTGAGTTCCGGCATAACCTTTCTTGCCATCGTTGGTGAAAGGCTTTTTTGTGAAGGTGTTGTTGTTGTAGTTGCTTGATGGAGTGGCTTCCCATTTCCTTTTGTTGCCACCCGATTTGTCCTCGGCCTTAGGAACCGGCACTACGATTTCATCAACCGTTTCAATCCATTGGCGGGCCATGTTCAAAGCGGCTTGGTGATTAGCGGGTTTGGAGGACATCACACCTTGTTTGATGCTCTTTGGAAGACCATCCATATAGAGTTCAACCCTTTGAGATTCGGGGTTCACGAGGTTAGGACACATCAAGGATAGCTCGGCGAATCGTTGATTGTAGGCCTTGAGATCGTTTCCGACCGCCTTCAAAGTTCTTAGCTCTTGTTCGAGCTTTCGGGTTTCTTCGCGAGGGAAATATTCAACAATCATCTCTTCCCTTAAATCAGCCCAAGAGAGGGCATGAGTTTCATCGGTACCCACCGATTGTACATAGGTGTTCCACCATGTAAGAGCGACGCCGGTGAGAGTGTGGGTGGAGTACTTGACCTTATCTTGGTCCCGACAACCGCTTATGCTAAAGACGGCCTCCGTTTGTTCGAACCATCGAGTGAGTGTAACCGATCCCCCGGTTCCATCATAAGTGTGAGGTTTGCACCCCATAAAAGCCTTGTAGGAGCATCCTTCGCTAGAGTTACCGGCTCCTTGGTTGTTGTTGTTGTGGTTGTTGTTATTGTTGTTGTTGGTGGTGGAGTAACCGGCCATGGCCGCCTCTACGGCGGTGGCCACCATTCGTTGTAGTGCTTGTTCGGGAGTTTCACGGCGTGGCACACGGCGAGGAGGCATTGTTCCTTCAAAACAAAAGAATACCGTTGGTTAGTATTCTAAATAATACCAACCGTGATATGGAATAAAGATAGAGAGAAAATTTTCCTTGACTCGCCTTAAATTCTTTATATCATAATGTCAGAACGTTCATATGAGTCACCGTAATATAATCCTGGAAATTATATTACCCTAATTCATATGTGCATTCGACATTACTTCATATAGTCAAGGTGGCGTGTCAATCAAATTAGTCAACGTGAGATTAAGGTAGAATAAGAATAGATATGAGTAGGAGAGTTCGAGTATAAATGCACAAATAGTCAAGTAATTCCTACGTGAAGTCTATATGCCGGTTGTAGTCTAGACTCACCAATGTACCCTATGACTCGGGGTCGACACCAATGAACTCTAAATCCCTACAACCAATGCTCTGATACCATCTATAGCGACCCGACCAAATCATGTTTGACGGCGCCGACTACTTAGGTCCCGTTACATGGTCATAAGTCTTTAAGACAACGTTTGACCGAAAAAATGTCGCATTCATTTCATAAGTATGGATGTTTCAAGGTTTACAAAGTAGTTCGACAACTAGTTACATAACAAAGTTTAAAGTACAAATGAAACATATGCGACACAATTTGAAAGTAGTCAAAAGACGCTCCATGTATGCAAGTATACTCGACATCCAATGCAAGTATCAAAAAGAATGAGCGGAAGCATGTATCACCTAATGTTCAAGGACCTGAGAAAAACATAGAAATCTGTCAACGAAAATGTTGGTGAAATCATAGGTTTAAGTAAGTCAGTGAGTAAAAGTAAGTCGAACCACAAGATTTGCATCATTGATAAATAGTAATACATTCTAAAAGTTAATATTCACGAGCACCCAATTATCAAAGCTTAACATTTCCTTCCTTAGTACCCCATCACAATAGTGTTAGAACATACACCGTTTCCCGAAAATATATTTCATCCGAATAACGGTAGCGAACCGTCCGAATGAGGGTTTGTCAAACCCATATGGCCATATAATATAAGTTCTCGCTTACACCGTTAAGTGTAACTAATGATAATCGAATTGAGGATTTTTGTTCTAAACTCGTATGTAGAATGTTTGTTTTCATGTACTTGTGTTCACTTAGTTAAAAGAAGCGTTTATGTTTTCTCATCCCAAAAGTAAGTTCAAAAGAGTACAAAGTGGGACTATGATCTCACCTTGAGTGCAAGAGCAAATAAGTACTTCGACAAGTAACGTGTGCAAAGAACAATGCTAGTCTTGACATAAACAAATAGGTCGTATCAATAACGGTAAACACGATAGGTCAAAGATGTCCAATTAGTCCTATGGCTCAATAGGACTCGATTATGTAGCATGTGAATCAAATTGTCAAGTTTCATGCAAGATACAAATATAGGATCATGTTAGAAAGATTACATAATCATTTGGTTAAGTTTGACAAAAAGTTAAACTTTGGTCGGTCAAAGTCAACGAAAAAGTCAACGCGTTCGGGTCGGGTCCCGAACTATTTTTCTGTGCTAATTATTCATATATAAGTATGTTAGAACAAGTCTCATGTGAATCGGAGGTCCATAGCGTGCCAAACATTTTCCGTATAATTGACAAGTAGGTCAGAAGCTGGACACGGCTTAGGTCGCGCCGCGACCCAGGATTGCCGCGCCGCGGCATTGGTTGTGTGCTGGTACCTGGTCAGTCTCAATTGTTCAAGTCCCAAATCAAAACTCTTTCAAGCATAAATTACAAACCGCTAACACTTAGAACTCGCACCTTATATCGTTAGAAAGCTAATTTGAAAAGGAACCCAACTAAACACATTTCACCAACCGAAAACCTTATTTGCAATAACCGACTTTTCAAATCAAATGATCAATCAATGCACACATTTAATGCTTCAAATTTTACAAGTGCACATTTATGATTCGGGCATTTAATGCATACATAAAACACGCCGTTTTGTAGATAAGAAAGCATACAATACAACTAACTACTTACTAACAATAATTCATGTCATTCAATGCATCAAATATTCATTTCAAGCTTATCAAACCCTAACTCAAATTCACCAAATTCACTAATCAAGTTTATGGAGCTTTCTCAAGCAACCTACACATCAAATTGAAGCTAGTGATGTTAGGAACACATTTAATACATGCATTTATAACATTTAACATTATTTAAACAACCAATCACCAAATCAAATACACCAAAGTTTATGTTCATGCTAGTTACTTCAAATAACAAAATCGAACATATAAATCATATATTCATGTTAGACTTGAGCCATAGACACTAATTAACAACTTTATAACTTAAAAACATCAATAACACAAAATCTAGTGATTTTAGAAAGTTACCCAAATGTAATGAAATCGGTATGGAATCGAAGAGGAAGTTGCAAGGATTCCAAATATGTAATTTGTTTTGATTGATGCTTGCTTGAACGGATTTAGATGATGAATCTTCAAATTGGAGAATTGAAAGAAAATAGGGAAGTAGTAAAAGAAAAGGAAAATGGAAATGAAAAAGATGGGAGGTGGGGTTGACTAGTCAAAAGTTAGTCACCTCTTTGGCTCTTTGGCGAAACTAGTCCCTCGAGTTCGGTTGCGGGTGCGTGAATTACCTAAACGAGATATTTTTAAAACGCGTATCAACGAGAGATGTTATAAACATATAACGGAATTTAAATAGTTAAACTGAAAAGTAAACGGAAAAAGGCGGGATGTTACAAAATGTTGCTGCTCAGGTGCCAGAGGCAACAACGGAATCATTCATGAGAAATGAATTTTCAGTGCAGGAAGAAATGCCAGAAGTAGAAGATAATGAGGAAAATGACGGTGCTGAGCAGGGAGAGCCACAACCCCATCTGTCAGACGTTCCAGCACCATCACAAGGTCAAGATGATGGTGGATCTCCTCAGAATGTTCCAGAAGTTCGTAGATCTGAACGAGGTCGGATTCAATCGAGTAGATATCCAGAATCCGAGTACCTTCTACTTACTGAAGATGGAGAACCGGAGAGTTTTCATGAAGCAGTAACTCATAAGGATAAAGAAAAATGGTTGCTCGCAATGCAGGATGAGATGGATTCTCTGCAAAATAATCAAACTTATGAGATTGTAGAACTTCCACGCGGGAAGAAGGCACTGAAAAATAAATGGGTGTTCAAGCTGAAAAAGGATGGTAGTGGAACGGCTTGTACTCAAAGGATTCCAATAGAAGAAAGGGATTGATTTTGACGAGATATTTTCACCAGTAGTCAAGATGACTTCAATTAGAGTCATACTTGGATTGGTCGCAAGTATGAACTTGGAGCTTGAACAGATGGATGTAAAGACAGCTTTTCTTCATGGAGATTTACATGAAGAAATTTACATGGAGCAGCCGGAAGGTTTTGAGGTTTCAGGAGATAACCTCGTATGCAAGCTGAAGAAAAGTTTATATGGTTTGAAGCAGGCACCTAGGCAGTGGTACAAGAAGTTTGACTCATGCATGGTGAGTCAAGGGTACAAGAAAACTGCAGCAGATGAGTGTGTCTACATTCAGAAGTTTTCTGGAGGAAATTTCGTTGCTCTTCTACTATATGTAGACGATATTTTGATCGTAGGGAAAGACGCAACGAAGATCAACCAGCTGAAGAAGGAACTCTCTAAGTCTTTTGACATGAAAGACTTAGGACAGGCTCAACAGATTTTGAGAATGCAGATAACCCGAGACAGGAAGAATAAAAGTTATGGCTATCTCAGGAGAAGTATATTGAACGAGTGCTTTCACGTTTCAATATGAACAATGCCAAACCTGTTAGCATTCCATTAGCCTACCATTTCAAGTTAAGCAAGAGTTCTTGTCCCTCATCCAAGGAAGAGATCGAGGAGATGTCTTCAGTACCATATTCTTCAGCAGTTGAAAGTTTGATGTATGCAATGGTGTGTACAAGGCCCGATATTGCTCATGCAGTGGGAACGGTATGTCGTTTTCTCTTCAACCCCGGGAAAGAGCATTGGAATGCGGTAAAATGGATTCTCAGATATCTTAAAGGTACAAAGAATCTATGTCTTTGTTACGGGAGAGCTGATCCAATCTTGGAAGGCTATACAGATGCGGATATGGCCGGAGATCCTGATAGTAGGAAATCTACTTCAGGATTCATTTACACTTTTGCAGGAGGAGCTGTTTCATGGCAGTCAAGACTACAGAAGTGTGTTGCATTATCCACAACTGAAGCAGAGTATATTGCTGCCGCAGAAGCTGGAAAAGAAATGTTGTGGTTAAAGCGTTATCTTCAAGAATTTGGAATAAAGCAAAAGGAGTACAAGGTATATTGTGACAGTCAGAGTGCCTAGATTTGAGCAAGAACTCCATGTACCATTCCCGTACAAAACATATTGATATTCGCTATCATTGGATACGCGAGGTAATTGATCGACAACTGTTGAGACTAGTGAAGATCCATACAAAGGAGAATCCTGCGGATATGTTAACAAAGGTGGTGACTCGATAGAAGTTGGAGTTATGCAGAGACATAACTGGAATGTTCGTGGATTCGGCTGGAGGGGGAGAATTGAAAGTTTCCAGCCTACAATCTAGAAGCTCACCTTCTAGATGTTCAAAGTAGCCTTCTTTGAACACCATGTAGAAGAAGCAAAGATGAACACGATGACGGCCGCCCACCATCTCCGTTCACACGACACGTTCCTCGTTTATACCATTCCACCGCCACCAAAGTTTTAGTATAAATAGAGGTTGAAACCTCAATTGTAAATCATCCCAAATCACTCAGAGAAGTATAATCACAACCTAGAGAGTGTGTGTGAGTTGAGAGTTTTTTTGTAAGAGTTTTGTAATACTCTGTAAATCTATTCTTGTGAGTAATAGAGTTGTTTTTCTCTCAAATTTGTATCTCCCAACGTCCAGGCGATCCTCTCTTCCTAACGGTATGTGTATATATATAATATAAAATATAAAATGGGTATAAATCTTTAACATCCCAATAAGTGCTCCACTGCCTAAAGAAAACAAAAAGTCACTGAATTTTAAGCCAAATTTCTAAACGAGAATCACATTAAAATAATTGTCAAGTAGCTATGAAATCAATAAACTCAATTTTCATACTTACACACACCTCGGTAATTAGCTGCAATACTTTCAATACTTTCTTCTGTTCCAAAGTGTTCAATATTTATAGCTTTTATTGACAGGTGAAAATTCCTGCAAAAAAAAAAAAAAAAAAAAAATGAAGCCTTTTATGGTTGTGTTGTATCTGTTCACGGCTGTAAGTTTTTGTAACGCTGGTGGAAGTCGATTTTCTGGTTCACAACAGAACGCTGAAGTAATGAAGCACTTAAAGCGTTTAAATAAGCGTCCCATTCGATCCATCCAGGTCCAGTGGCCATCCTTTATACTATTTTTTTTGTTCTTAATTCACCATTATTTTTTCATATATTCATATATACATATATAGTCAAAGGTTCGAGAACCATATAAAAAGGTACATAATTACGAAAACTTAAAAATTATAATGGTTCTTATATGTTAGTAGGTTCATATCACGTGTGTTGATGTAGATTATTACATGTTAGATTTTACTAATCTCTTTTAGTTAGAAAACGTCTGTCGATAACTTACATTTTATGATATATATTTTTTTACCTTAGGCATACATATATGAGCATATTAGATGTGTGTTTTATGATGAACAGAGTCCAGACGGTGATATAATCGACTGTATTCATATCTCGCATCAACCGGCATTTGATCATCCTTTTCTCAAAAATCATACCATTCAGGTTCATTTTTTAATTTTATGTACTTATTCTTTTTAATGCATATGTTCTAAAAGGATATAATTAAATGGCTTTTGATTAAATGATGAATACAGATGAGACCAAACTATCATCCAAATTGGATTAATGATATGAACATCAAAGTGACATCATCACCACCACCATCATCATCATCATCATTATACAAGGATAAAGGAATTGTTCAACTATGGCATGTAAATGGTGAATGCCCAAATGGGACAATTCCGGTTAGAAGAACAAAAAAAGAAGATATTCTTAGAGCAACTTCTGTAAAAAGATATGGTAAAAAGAAGAGTTTTACTACTGTTGCTCAACCAAGCTCTACTGATCCAGATAATATCAGTCAAAACAGCCATCAGGTAAATTGAAAATTCAATAACAGTCAACTTTTTTAGGTGATATGTTTATATTTTTCTTATAACAATTGAACATTTGAACATGTTTATATACCCTGCATTGACTATTAACTAACATTGTTTATACCAAACTATTTTACAAACTATTCTTTTCACATTGGTCTTTTGCGTGTTATTTGAATTGATCTAAATTATAATACTATAAGCATGGCATCACTTTTTAATTAACAAATGATCAACTTACTTTCTGATGTAAACAGGAACTTAGAATACTGTATTATATAGAGTAAATAAAGTCAAATTAAACAGAATATTCTGATGGGTAGATGGTGAAACAAATCATTTTTTATATGTCCACATTCTTCTCTCGACACTATTGAAATGTGTGTAAGATTAGATTAATTTGTTTTTACATAATTATTATTATATTAGTAAGTCTAAAGATATATAAATAATCATTACGAAAGAATAAAGTTTACACTTTTAAATATAGAAACATACGGAGTATTAATTTTATCCATTGGAGTAATCTTTTTTTTTTTTTTTTTTTTGCATGTAACTAAACTTCTACTTTCTTGTTGTTATTTTGGGAATTTTTTAGCATGCAATTGCTTATGTGAAAGGAGAATATTATGGAGCAAAAGCAACAATGAATGTTTGGAACCCAAAGATTCAGCAAATAAATGAATTCAGTTTGTCTCAAATTTGGATACTGGGAGGCTCTTTTGGTTCTGATCTAAATAGCATTGAAGCTGGTTGGCAGGTGGGTCCCTTTTAACTTTCACCCTCATGTCAAATAGTATACTCGGTATTTCATAAAAACTGATGTCAGATGAAGAGGGTCAAATAGTCAATCATCTTTGTTCTATCCTATATCTTTTCTTCTAAACAAAATTACACCGATAGTTTACCTAGTTTATACTATAATTTCTTTAAACTTTTTTTAAATGTGTGCAGTTCTTGTGGACTTGTTGTTACATATATTTTTCAGGGAATTTGTTTTTCTAACTAACGTTCATTACAAAATCCCGTTAAGTTCATGATATGATATCACGTGCAAAGTACGTGCCACAGTTTAAATGAAGAACACGTGCTCCTCACGTGACTGTAGCCATCTTCCCCAAATTGAACCGCTTACTTTTTGTTGAGTTTCTGTTTTCATTCAGTTAGGGTTAGTTAAATACAAGGATTGTAGTTAGTTGATTCAGTTTTTCAATTGTAATAACAATCTTTCTCTCTTGTAAATTCCAATTCTATCAATAACAATGGTGATTGCATTTCAAAGCTTTTCTTTTTATTAGGCTTTAAGATCAATTGTTAGTTCTACTTCGATCAATCAATTGATCCAGGTTGAACGTTGTATCAGTGGTATCAGAGCTCAACGATCATGTGGATGATTGAGTAAAAATTCAACAATGGTGAACGCGACAAGAAATGGTCCGATGGCGTCGGAGGGAACTTCGATTGATTCTTTAAAGACAATGATTGAAGAATTAAGTCGAAATATACAGTCATCACAAGCTGTTCAGGCTCAGATGAATGAACGGCTCAATGGAATGTTTTTGCAACATCAACATTTTCAAACAGAGTTACAGAAGATGAAGAATGGCGAAGGCACGAGTCAAAGAAACAATGCACAGTGGACCAGATGTATAAAATTAGAGTTTCCTAAATTTGATGGCAGTGATGTCAAGGGTTGGATTTACAGAAGCAGACAATTCTTTGCAGTGGATCAAATTGAAGATGATGATAAAATTAGAATTGTGTCAATTCATTTGCAGGGGAAGGCTTTGACCTGGCATCAACAGTTCATTCGATTAAATGGTGAAAATGTAGATTGGGAGGTATATGAAGCAGCTATTCAAAAGAGATTTGGATCTGCCATTGAAGATCCACTTTCTGAACTCAAGAACTTAAGACAAACTGGTACTGTGACAGAGTATCATGATGAATTCGAAATGCGGTTAAACAAGCTGGAAATAAGTGAAAAGCATGCAATAAGTCTCCTTTTAGGAGGGTTGAAAAAGGACATTGAACTAGCCTTCAGAATGTTTAAGCCAAAGTCAATTGAAGATGCTTTTACACTAGCTAAACTGCAAGAAGATATGGCAGCTGTTACCAATAAGACGTATACCCCAATTATTCCAAGTTCAAGAAATAATACATTTAACAATACTTCCAAAAATGTCTACAGTAACTACAACCAGTCAAAATCCATTATGTTACCACCTGCAAATACCCAATTAGCCTTACCTAGTACCACAACCACCACTGCCAATCCACAACCTAAAACTAATAACCTTTATCAACCAAGAAAAAGGCTGAGTCAAAAGGAGTTGGAGGAAAAAAGGGCCAAGGGCCAATGTTTTTACTGTGACCAAAGGTATGCACCTGGGCACAAATGTCCAGGCCAATTGTACTCATTGGAAGTGTTAGCTGAAGAAGATTATGGGGAAACAGTAATGAAAGAAGAAGAAGGTAATGAAGACTATCAAGAGCTGTCCTGTGGTGATGTACCCCACATCTCAATGAATGCTTTGACTGGTACAAATGCTTATCAAACCATGAGGGTCAAAGGTCAAGTCAATAAATGTCACATGCAGATCCTAATTGATTCAGGGAGTACACACAATTTTATAGATGTTGCAGTAGCCAAAAAATTAGGGTGTATAGCTAGTAATATTGTACCCCTGCATGTGTTCATTCCTGGTGGGGGTAAAACGTTGACTGCAAATAAATGTGTTGACTTCCAATGGCAAATGGGTGGGCACACATTTAAGAGTGATATGCTATTGTTACAAATTGGGGGATGTGATATGGTTTTGGGAATTCAATGGCTAGAAACCTTGGGAGATATTATGTGGAATTTTGAGAAATTGATGATGACCTTCAAATATGCTGGAATTAAGGTGGTTTTAAGAGGTCAGAAGTCTTCTGCAACTATGGTATAAGGGAAAAGATTATCAAGAGCTGTAAACACCCCTCAAATTCAATTGAATGCTATGTGCTTATGTGTCTATCCAATACAGCTGTGTAATATGGAGTTACCAAAAGCAAGTCCAACTCAAGAAGTGCAGCATAACCCTGAATTGACAGATCTGCTCAAACAGTACGCTGATGTGTTTGCAGTACCAAGGTCATTACCACCAAAAAGAGAATGTGATCATAGAATATTGTTGATAGATGGTACACAACCAGTCAATGTAAGACCATACAGGCATCCACCTTCACAAAAGGATGCCATTGAAGTTATGGTTAAAGAATTGTTGGAGGCAGGTATCATTAGACCATGCCATAGTCCATTTTCTTCTCCTATTGTAATGGTGAAGAAAAAGGATGGAACTTGGAGAATGTGTGTGGATTATAGAGAACTAAATGCCAAAACAATCAAGGATAGGTTCCCAATACCTATTATAGAAGAATTAATTGATGAGCTTAATGGTTCTATGGTGTTTACAAAGCTGGATCTTAGGTCTGGGTACCATCAGATCCAGATGTTTGATGATGATATAGCAAAGACAGCCTTTAGAACACATGATGGCCACTATGAATTTCTAGTGATGCCTTTTGGCCTCACAAATGCTCCATCCACATTCCAATCCTTAATGAATAAGGTATTCAAACCCTTTTTGAGGAAATTTACTCTGGTGTTCTTTGATGATATACTAGTGTACAGCCCAGATATGGAAACTCACCTCCAACATTTGCAACAAATATTAGAAGTTATGAGAAGTAATACTTTGTTTGCAAAAGAATCCAAATGTGTATTTGCAACAAGTCAGGTGGAATACTTAGGTCATGTGATCTCTGCTAAAGGTGTAGCTACTGATCCAACTAAGATTGAAGCTGTTAGTAAGTGGCCCCAGCCCAAAACACTTAAGCAATTACGTGGTTTTTTGGGTTTGACTGGGTATTACAGGAAATTTGTGAAGAATTATGCTGTCATTAGTCAACCACTGACCAAGTTACTTAAAAAAGATGCTTTCAAATGGAGTGAGGATGCAACTGCAGCTTTTAACTCCCTCAAACAACACATGATGCAAGCCCAGTGTTGAAAATGCCAGACTTTACTCAACCTTTTGTCATTGAAACTGATGCATCGGGCATTGGTATTGGTGCAGTGTTGCAGCAAAATGGGCACCCTATTGCTTTTATGAGCAAAACATTGTCCCACAAACACCAGTTATTGTCCACATATGAAAGAGAGTTTCTGGCCATTATTCATGCAGTAGAAAAGTGGAGGGGCTACCTGTTGGATAAACATTTCAAGATTGTAACAGATCATGTCAGTCTTAAGTACTTAACTGGGCAAAGGTTATCCACTCCTACACAATTAAAATGGTTGCCTAAATTGATTGGATTGGATTATGAAATCCAATACAAAAAGGGAAATGAAAATGGTGCTGCTGATGCTTTGTCAAGAATTGAAGAGAGGGTCCAACTATTTAACATATGTGCTACTTCCATTATGTCTGATGTCTATGAGAGGGTCAAACTTAGTGTGGAACAAGATGTGGATTTACAGCTGATTAAGTCAAAGGTGCAACTGCAAGACCCTAGATATCACAATTACACTGTAAAAGATGGTAATTGTACAAAAAGGGTAAATTGGTAGTGGGATGTGATGAAGATCTCAGGCAGAGTATTATCAATCATTGTCACAATGATTCAAATGGTGGACATTCAGGCATAGCTTCAACTTGTCAAAAGGTGGCTACTTGTTTCTATTGGAAGAAAATGAAAAAGCAGGTCAAACATTTTGTGAGGCAATGTCAAACTTGCCAAAGGTGTAAACCTGATCTCAGTCAATATCCAGGTTATTTGCCGCCATTGCCAATTCCATCCAAGGTTTGGTCTGATATATCCATGGATTTCATAGAAGGGTTGCCATTATCCAATGGAAAAAGTGTTATTTTTGTGGTAGTAGACAGGTTGAGTAAATACAGTCATTTTATGGCTCTAAGCCATCCTTTTACAGCTAGTACTATTGCTCAATGTTTCCTGGACAACATTTACAGGCTCCATGGATTGCCAAAGAATATTGTAAGTGATCGTGATAAGGTGTTTCTAAGTACATTTTGGAGAGAAATGTTCAAGATCTTAAAGGTTAATTTGAATTTTTCCACTGCTAATCATCCTCAATCTGACGGTCAAACTGAAGTGGTCAACAGGTGTCTTGAATGTTACTTAAGGTGCATGACATGTGACAATCCAAGGGAATGGAGCAAATGGTTACCACTAGCTGAATACTGGTATAACACTAACTTTCACACTTCCATCCAAACAACTCCTTATGAAGTTTTATATGGTCAGCCACCACCTGCTCCAATTATGTACACTAGTGGTGAAAGTCGTGTAGAAGCTGTAGACAGGTCCTTACAAGCCAGGGAGCAGGCCATTACATTGTTAAAATTTCACCTCCAATGAGCACAGGATAGAATGAAGCTGTATGCAGATGCTAAACGTACAGATAGAACATTTGAGGTGGATTCATGGGTCTATGTTAAACTGCAGCCTCACAGGCAAGTTACATTAAGGATGGGCAAATATAACAAGTTATCTCCCAAGTACTATAGTTCTTTCCAAATTGAACAACGAATTGGGCAGGTTGCATACAGGCTCAAGTTGCCAAGTGTCAGTCAAATTCATCCTGTCTTTCATGTTTCTCAACTGAAAGCTTACAGGGGTCCACCAGTCACAGAAATGGCTATGTTACCAGCAGTAAATGATCAAGGAATTATTACACCAGTGCCATGGAAGATATTGGAACGAAAGTTGTTAAAACGTCACAATAGAGCTGTAGTCTATGCTTTGGTTCAATGGCAGCAAGGTACTGTTGAAGATGCAACCTGGGAAGCTTTGGAGGAATTGATGCTGCGTTACCCTAATTCTCCAGTTTTCAACAATGCTTGAGGTCAAGCATTTTTTTCAAGGAAAGGGGATTGATATGATATCACGTGCAAAGCACGTGCCACAGTTTAAATGAAGAACACGTGCTCCTCACGTGACTGTAGCCATCTTCCCCAAATTGAACCGCTTACTTTCTGTTGAGTTTCTGTTTTCATTCAGTTAGGGTTAGTTAAATACAAGGATTGTAGTTAGTTGATTCAGTTTTTCAATTGTAATAACAATCTTTCTCTCTTGTAAATTCCAATTCTATCAATAACAATGGCGATTGCATTTCAAAGCTTTTCTTTTCATTAGGCTTTCAGATCAATTGTTAGTTCTACTTCGATCAATCAATTGATCCAGGTTGAACGTTGTATCAGTTCACTAATATGCTATGCACATCGACAAGGCGGTAAAATTCTCCATTTAACATTGACATGTACAACTCACAAGAACTATTCACTTCAATAAAAGGTTAAGACGCACGTCTAGTAACTCGATACAAATTTACACGAACTATTAGTGTAATTTTATCTTATTATTTATATAATTATAATTATTTTTTAAATTTTTTGCAAGTGTTTACTCTCAAGTCTCGCAAGATAAACCTACATAAATCAAACTTTAGTGTCATCTTAGCCCCATATAGAAAGTCCAACCAAAAGTAACTACAAATATTGACATAAACTTTCTGCATCATCTATGGAAACAGGTGAACCCAGATTTGTATGGAGATAACAACACAAGACTATTCATTTATTGGACTGTAAGTCCCTTTAGTTTGTTCTTATTTAATTACTTATATTAAAAGACATTGATGTACTTTTAATGTAATTAGCAATCACTATCTGTCCCACATAGGATTCTAGAAATTTGTATTGTTTTTAATTTTTTGGGCAGAGTGATGCATATCAAGCAACAGGGTGTTACAATCTGATGTGCTCAGGGTTTATACAAACAAACAATGAGATTGCAATAGGGGGAAGCATATCACCTATTTCAGAATTGCATGGTTCCCAATATGATATTACTATACTTATTTGGAAGGTATTTTATTATAATTCCCCATCATGCTTGTTACTAAAATTAATAATTAATTTTGTCATCGATCACATTTAACCATCACAAGATAACTTAATAGTTGTTGTCCCGATATACTTAAAAGAGGTCTCAGGTTCAAATCTCACTAGCATTACATCTTGGGATGACCGGGAAAAAGGTTGATATGGTCAGCGGATCACTCGGTTACGGCACATATATCTATCTTAAAATACAGGCAATCCACGAGTAGCTTGAACAGCGAAAACCTTGTCTTTACATTCTACAAGTTTCTAAAGTATCTTAATATGCCCTTTCTTGACTTAAATTTGCTTAAACTATATGCTATAATAAAGTATGCATTATTTAATAATGAAATTGCAGGGAGAATGTCGGGAATCTATTCCTCTTCTCAAGATTTTTTGTTTTTACTTATGTAAGCATGCATGCTTTGTTTTTCTTAAAAGCATTTCTGTTTTTCTTTAGTAATTCTACAATAAAAGTTGAATATCAGACCTCTTCCAAAAACATTAGGATGCTTTACACTTAGACTGTTCTGTTAGCACATTAAATAACACTGACGAAAAAGTAGTATAAGTGCTTAAGTTTGATGTTTTGAATATGATATATTTTTGAGTAGGACCCAGAGGAAGGCAACTGGTGGATGCAATTTGGAAATGGAAAAGTCTTAGGTTATTGGCCATCCACACTATTTTCATACTTAACCAAAAGTGCATCATTGATAGAGTGGGGTGGAGAGGTAGTAAACACAGCCGCAAACGGGCAACATACAACTACCCAAATGGGTAGCGGTGAGTTCCCTGAAGAAGGATTTGGTAAAGCGAGTTATTTTAGATATATGGAAATTGTTGATGAATCTAATAGTTTGAGGGATCCTAAAGATATTGGTATATTCACTGAGCAATCCAATTGCTACAACGTTCAAATGAGTACTGATGGTAATTGGGGTAGCCACTTTTACTATGGGGGACCGGGTCGAAACCCGAACTGCCCGTGATAAGTTGTCCATGTAGCTCGTCTGTAACAAATTTATTAAACTAAAGTCATGCAGTTGATTGGTTATTTGTGAGATGTGTATTCTTGATTAAATTGAAGGGTATATTGGACATAAAATTATAAGGTCATTGAGATGTGTATTCATATCATATATCAATATCAAAATAAATAATAATGTATGGTTTTATAGTGTACCAATTACTCCCATATTGAAAACATTCTTCCCGATCATAATTTCATCAATTTTTTTTGCCTATTTATTAAAAAATTTCCGATCAGTTTTCGAAAACCTCACTCGATTCAACCGGACCTCTAACCTAATCACCTCATATTTGATCTGAACCAGTTTAGCCCAATTTCGTCAATCGCGAATTAGGGTCAATCGCGAATTAGGGTATCATACCTCGATTAATTGATCTCAGGGTGATCATGTGGGCACAATCTTAAAATAAGGGTTGGAATTGTATCACCGCCTCTACTAGATCTATCAGATAGCAGTCTGTACTAAGTCGGGTAATATCTTCATATCGTCATTGTATCACCGCCTCTCTACTAGATCTATCAGATCCCGTTGAAACCAGATCTCTTCAGCAATTAATTTCATCTGGGTCAGTTTCACAATCGTCATTTTTCATCTTTTTTGTTTAATTTGCATAATTAGAACGATTTTGTGTTATATATGTGTGAATTGTTGGGGTTTTTGTTATGCACGCAATGTGTTTGTTTAAATGACTGAATGAGATATGGCCGAAGAAGATGTAATCCCTATGTCGAAGCCAAATGGCTTTTCGCCTACAAAGTCGAGTGATAGTCGTGTTACATCGTTTTTGATTTTCAACTTTCCGGATTCTTGGTCTCGTGATGATTATCGGAGAGTTTTCGAGAATTATGGGGCTCTCAAAGACGTGTACTTTGCTAAGAAGAGATTGTCGAGCGGCCAACGCTTCGGGTACGTCCGATTCGATGGCATTTCCGACATCGATTCCTTCACGAAAGTTTTAAACAAAATACATGTCAACGGGAGGTGGATTCGTACCTATAAAGCTTTAGAAAGAAATGTAACCAAACGAGTATTGAATAAAGGTCGTGTTTCTAACCTGAATGCTGATGTTTATGGTCGTGCTCCTAATCTAAATGTCGATGATTATGATGAATTTCCACATGCTTCTTGGAGTCGTGCTTCGTCAAATCCGTCAAAACCAATTAGTCGGGAAGGTAAATCCTTCGCAGATTCTGTTGTTGGGTCTAACCAACAACCCAATGTGTCTCAGCATAATAATTCAAATCGTATCGAGATAAAAGTCAGAGGTAAATGGATCGATTTTGATCTTCCGGAATCGGTGAGCAATCATAATCTTGCTTTCAGTTTTAACAAGGATCGGATTTCGTGGTCTCTAATCGAAGTAAATAAGTTCCGATTCGAAGATGCTGATAGTAGGATTCAATCGAAGCAGGCCAAGGGTTATAATTTGGGTGATAATAAATCGTCAGATATGGATTCAGTTTCGTCACGTGAGTTTAATGTAACGGCAGAGGGGGATGTGCATTGTGAAGAAGTTAAGATGGAATTTCAGGGTGATAATCTTACTGTGAATGTCGATGTTGTCGTTGATGACGAGGTTGAAGAGGGAGAGATCACGACGGTAAATTTTGGTGATAACGTGTGACAACCCGGAAATTTTCAACCAAATTTAAACTTAATCTTTATATGATTCCGACACGATATGCAAAGTTTGTAATGTTGAGTCTCGAAAATTTTGGAACTATGTTCATACATTCAATTACCCTTTTGACTATGCTCGACGATTCACGAACGAATATATAAATGGATATGAATATATATATATATGTATATATATATTATAACTTGAAAATGTTAACAAAGTATTAAATGTATAATATTTTACATTAAACGTATTTGTCTCAATATATGCTTAATATATTCATCTACGGAAATAGAAGATAATACCAACGATTGGATTAGTAAATATTTCAACAATTATAAATCCCGTAAGTATTGTGATAAATCTTTGTTGAGAGATTCACCTTGATTTAAGAAATCTTTCATTTTTAACTGTATTTGATATATAAATAACTTGCAACATGTATAGAAAAAGTATTTATATATATTGTATATATATATATATATATATATATATATATATATATATATATATTGTGACAACCCTCACTTTTTCACTCCTAAATTGACTAATAATTCGTGTCATTTATATTTGACAGTATTGATGCATTTCACGTGTGCATATTTTATGTGTAAGTTAGTCCTAGTTTTGAACTCCCTTATTACAATTTTGGTCACCACCTTAATATATGAAATTATATTAAGTGAAATATGTTATAATAATCTCAATTAAAAATTAGAACTAAAAGCTTAATATTAATATGATATAAATAAAAATAAAGTAAATACGCATATAATTTATTAATAAACTCATAACAATTCAGTTCATTTTATTAAATTAATAAATTAAGTTAAACAAACTACAGACTTTGTCTCCACCTTGATTACATGTGAATTTGCAAATCAAATCATGTACAACTTCAAATTTCTACCCACTCCATTCATCACAAACTAAAGCCACCGAAAGCATATGAAATCGTTTTAAGCCAATCTAATTTAATAGCTATTACCTAACTCAACTTATAATTATAGGATACGAACATTGATATTTATTAATATTATAAATGAGTCGATAATAACGTTTAGAATCTATATGCACTATTTCAAAGATGGAATTATTGGTACAAGTTTGTTATACTAACTAAACTCAAGTATATTACGGAGTATATATGTCAAAACTAAATACATGAGTAATATATTATACATGCTCATATAAACTCATTCACCAAATATATCTTCAAATATAAATTTAAAATTCATTCATCAAAACCCATACACAACCACGAATGTAGAGCTACAGAAACAAAATATATACATAACAACAACGTCTATTTTAATACGTAATACTCGGTGAACTAGCATTACCACTTCCAACTACGAACTAAAGACCCCAACAATCAATTAAACATTAAACTAACAAAGGTGACATACTGACTAAATAATTAATTAACCTAAACAATAACCAGGCACCTTTATTTAATGAATGATATAACCAATTATTCCAACATGCATTACCTACTCCACAATATACCAACCACCATTATTTTGGCATCTATCTTTTATAAAATCATTCATCCTTTATTCAATAACCACAAACAAAATTATCAAAAACACAAATCATTTCCCAAAATCATGAGACACGAATCATAAATAAAAGAGAAACAAAAGCTACCTACATATCGAGAAAAACAAAGCAACAAAAAGGGGGAAAGCTTGGCGTTGATAGTTCGGTGTTGATTTGGTTTCGTGTTAAAGGTAAAACCTATTTTAAACTCAAATATTAACCTACTACTAAGTTTTGTTAATCATACTACGCCCATATATACAATAGTAATATATAAAAGAATCGTTAAATTTATCGAATTGTAAGGTTGCGGGTATTGACTTTTACGGGTGAAACAGAGCCTAAAGTTTAAGCTAATTTTCCGTTATATGCTATGAATCATATTTTTTTTTTACATCTCAAAATCAAAGAGTCGTGAAACTAAAAAAGAAAAAAAAAATTAAAATTAAAAGTTGGAAAGTAATACTCTGTTATTAATTCTCGAGTACAGTTGAAACCAATATGAGGATGATGATATTTGTTAAATGTTTCGTATTTAGTCCCTGAACTATAATCAAGTTTACAAATTAAATATAAATATTTATACTATTAGTAACATTATTTTATTTACTAATATACTTATTTGTATTATTTAATAACTACTAATTAAAACTATGAAAATATGAAAAACGGATTTTGAAATCAGAAATATTGTTGGCATGAAGATGATTTTAACTTAATACGCGTGTAGTCTAGATATATAGCTTTTATTTACTAATTTATTTAATTCAAAAGAGAACTAATAAACACTATGTAGCATAAATTTTTTTTTTATGTAATCACCTAAATTATATCTATGTTTACAAATTTTTACAAGAACCATATACAAATATATATAAATATGTATATATATATATATATATATATATATATATATATATATATATATATATACACTATCGTAGACGCTATTAAGCAATCTAGAAGGTTTAATGTGACGATCACTCCAAATCCATATGGACGAACACATCATTCATCGATTTCATTGCGAGGTATTTGACCTCTATATGATACGTTTTGTAAACATTGCATTCTTTTGAAAAGGCACATCATAAATGAATATTTAAATCAAAGGTTTTCGACATCTGATGATTTCTACATATAGACAATCACCTTAATATAATAATTTACAATAATACTTCCATTGACAATGCAGTCAAAATAAGATACATGGGGATGATTTGGTGAATGCAACGTTTTCTTGAAAAATATGCCATGTATGACTCCATGCACATAGCTTGTCTAACATATAAGCAAACAGCGAAAGACTTCTAGGGAACCTGAGAATAAACATGCTAACAAGTGTCAACACAAAGGTTGGTGAGCTCATAGTTTTAATGTTGCGCATAATCTGTATATAAAGGTGGATCACAATATTTCAGTTGTTCAATCCAGAAACGTTTATTAAAATATTCTACGAAATTGAGCACCCTGGTAACTAAACTTAACGTATATATAATTTGTACCCTTTGTATAATCATCTTAATAATACACGCAAACCAACGTGTACGCTTCTTAAATAGCATACGTCCGTTAAAAGGCTAGTGCTCTAGCTCGGACGGGGATATCAAGCCCTATGGATCCATATACTACTACTCGCGCCCACCAGTTCTTATAACCGGCAGTTACTAGTTACCAAAGTTAAGGGATTTTCGGTTCAAACTCAGTGTAGAATTAAGTATGTACTTGTATCCATTGCGTTTAAAATAAATTGCATGTATTCTCAGCCCAAAAATATATATTGCAAAAGCAATTAAAAAGGGAGCAATGAAACTCACCTTAGCAACATATAAAGTCGTTCACCAAAATGTGACCGAAACTCGGATTACCAAATAACCGTAGATCTCAACGTATCAATATTGAGATTCAATATTGTAGGAAAGTACGTAGGCGTAACGGAGATGATAAACACTAGGTTTGATTCATAAATATACCCCTGAACATTACCCATAACCTCCTTGGCAATAACCCATAATTTCCTTAGCTCTATCCCGCTCGTAAAACTCATTTTTAAAATGACACACTCATGACTTCGTCGTAGTATTTTATGTATAATAATACTACTAATAATAAGATTAATAATAATAATTAATCTTAATAATAATAAAAATAATAATAATAATAATAATAATAATAATAATAATAATAATAATAATAATACTAATAATAATAATAATAATAATAATAATAATATAAATGTAAGATGTATCGTGTATGTGTATGTATGTTCTTCAAACTGCCAAAATGATCGAGCTTTTATAATGTAGCCTGAAAATCCCTGCCATGCGATCGCATGGATGTTGTGAGGGGACTCCATGCGATCGCATGGACTCCTTTTCCAGCTCACATATGATTTTGTAATTTAGCTTGTCGACGTAATTAAATATTAATATATATATATATATATATATATATATATATAATATATATAATTAATTATATATTATATCAAATTTACGTGCATAGTTGACTTGTAATTTTTATTTCGATAAGCCGTACGTCGTCACTCGACTTATGTCCCGGTTCCGGTTTTTTGAATGTCCCTTCGTACGCTGAGAAAACTTGTACATTACATTTTGGGACACGTACCTTAGTCAAAATATAGCCTTAAATTATCCCTAAATTATATCACTCAAAATATAACTTATACATTTGAGTGTTTTGGTCATTTACTTCTATAAATTATCGTCTCGCTATTTGTTAATATATATATTATATACATTTACATTTTGAAATAGTGTTTTACTGTAGCAATTCACTGTAGCAAATAGTGATTTTCGAAAACACTGTAGCATTTTGGGTACTGTAGCAATTTGAAAATACTGTAGCAAATTAGTGTTTTACTGGTTCATCTTAAATGCTTTAGTTAACTTATCTAAATATCAAACGAATCAATAAACGAATGTTACTATCGTTTACTAAATAACTTGAAATTATATATATGTATATATCTTTTTAATATACATAAATCAATTTTTAAATACACATTGGAAGTTATTTATAATTAAATTTTAATAATAAATATTTCAACTTATCATATATATTCAAATAGATATTTAAACCAATAAGTTTAATGTACGGTATCAAACAATTAATACATTGTTACCTTTTCAAGTTATAGTATATATGTATCTATTTACATATAATTGTTCGCGAATCATCGAAAACAACCGAAAAGTATTTGAATATATGAAAGTAGTTCAAAAAATTTTAGATTCAGTTTTACAGACTTTGCTTATCGCATCAGAAATGTTAATCATACAAAGATTAAGTTTAAATTTGATCAGAAATTTCCGGGTCATCACATTTAACATTCGATAAAAGTTTGTTTTCAGTCTCTGAAGTATCTATCATGTTACAAAATATACATCGTGATCCTATAAAGTAATTGTTAGGCCGTAAACTTTATAAAAGTGTTTAAAAAATATATAGAAATTAAAAATAGATATATATATACACTCATTTGAAGGTATAGTAAAACGAATCTAAATATAGTAGAACAAATTTGATAGTTTATAATTTACATTTTTAGTACAAGCAAAAAGAAAAAAAAAAACTTAATATATCTATATCTAGTCTCTAGATTTAATCCACAAACAAATTCTAATTTGTTGATTATAAAATTTAATATATAAATATAAGCAATATGAAGATAAGATATAAAGGTATTGTATTATCACTGACCAACCTTATTACTCTAGGTTAAACGCTTCGGAACATTCTTACAGATTTTTGGTTTTGAGTTTTCAATTGTGCTAACTCTAAGGTGAGTTTTCATAGCTCCCTTTTTATATATTTTTGGGCCGAGAATACATGCGCAACTTTTATAACTGTTTTACATTTAGACACAAGTACTCAAACTTTTATGCTATATACGTGCTTTGTCATGCTAAATCCCTGCAGTAATATCGTTAATTGCTGAGGTATAAGATGCAAACTTAGTTATTGTGAGTAGCGCTACTGAGAGTGACGTCTCTAATCAGTTGACCGTTGGTCTTTGACTACATAATAATGATTCAACGACATGAATAACAAGTGTCACGGGGTAACTTTTGTTTAGTTGCAATATTACAAACTCAGCATTACTTTTAGATTGCTATTTCTATATCAATCAACATATAACAACCCTCATATTTCCATACTTGAATTGACTAATTTGCCTATAGGGTTGTTATCCATACGTAATATATAATTAAATTCGACGTTGATCAAATATTTATTTTTAGTCGACACTTTTTGTTAACTAAAGTTTACACTAATTATATAAAATAACTTTAGTTAATATTAACATTAATGCGTATTATATTTAAAACTATATGTAACATAATTATTAATTAAATGATAAGTTATTTTAATCATTATTTACATTTTTAGCTTATAAAAAAAAGAAATAAGATTTTTTTTATAAATTAAATAATGAGCCTATGAATTTTGACTAAATATTTTCAAAAACAAAAACTTATTAAAAACATTTTTAACATGTTTTTATTATTTTGTCAAAATTGGTACCTTTATTTTATTTTATTTTTTCTTTTCACCAACCATTTTTTTCCCTATAAATACCCACTTCCATTTCATAAAAACTTGTATCAAATCTTTGGAAAAACTCTCTCACAAACTTGGGAAACTACTTGAGGTATTTTCTATATTTTTTATCGAATTGCTTTTATTTTTTGTATATTCTTTATAAATTCGAAATTAATATATATAAATTATGTTTATATGTTATAATTAGTATTATAAGTATTATAATGTATAAAAATAATTTTGATAATTTATGGAATATTATTTATAATTAAATACGAATTACGTAGTATTTAAACGTAAAAACTATGAAAAATTCGTAATAAAATATTAAACAGTAATAAAAATAATTATAATTTTTTTTTGAGATTATTATACTTTTATAAACAAGCGAAAATTATAAAAATTAAATAAATGGGTCGATTAGTATTTAAATAGAATTTACTTTTGCATTATTCTAAATTATGAGAAATAATAAAGAAAATACAAAATAAATACAAACATGTATTAAATCTATTTTTATAAAAATTTTATATGATTAGTAACATCACTAGATATTGTAAAAAAATATAAAAATTAATTTTAAATTGTTTTTCCTATTTATTTAATTATAGGCCGATTAGAATGGTTAAATAATTAGAAAACATTAAATAAATAATATTTTGATATAAAATTTAATTTAATAATTTTATAACATTTTTCCAGAATATAGAACCAGTAAAAAAATATAAAATTATTTATTTAGGTCGATTTGATATTTATTACCTAATTAATTTTGATTTAATCTAAACCGAGAACATATGCAAAGAAAAATGGAAATAAATATAAAAACTTGGAAAAATTATTTTTGTAAATGTTTCTACTAATTCATATGCCTAACTAGAGTTATAAAAATTATGAACATAATTTTTAGGTGACTAATGAAATTAATCAACAAATTAAATCGTATATGTATATAATTCGGCTAAACTAATTAAATACATATAAATACATAAACATGTCGTATTTCTATACGCACATAATGGGTGAAGGTTATGATCAAAATATAACGTATCACTTATATGAACTCACCGCTATTTACTGTAAAGTGGATGATGTCTAGGTTGCCATAATGGGAATAAGGTTTTGGATTAAACGAAAGGTTGGAGACTTATAGTCCAAATGAAAGTTCCTGACCCCCGGTTACATCTGGTCATCCCGACTTACTTAATAGCAACAAAGTTTGGACAAAGTTGTACAATGTCTTAATGTGGAGGATTATAACCCAAACTTTCTAAAACTATAAACCTCCTTTAAATGGAAACTTTTCAAAAGTAGAAACTCTTACTATAAATTGTCACTATTAATATAATCCTTATATTAATAAAATTACTTTTTGTCTGTTAGAACATAACTGACTAAACGTTATATCACTAGGTTGAGATCTCCGTTACTTACTTCTATCATTTCTTTTCTTTGTGGATTATCTTCAACTGCTATTTAAGTGTGAGTTTTCATAGCTCCCTTTTTATAATATTTTTGGACTGAGAATACATGCACTATTTTTATAACTGTTTTACGTTTAGACAAAAGTACTCAAACTTTTATGCTATATACATGCTTTGTCATGCTAAATCCCTAACGTAATATCGTTAATTGCTGAGGTATAAGATGCAAGCTTAGTTATTGTGAGTAGCGCTACTGAGAGTGACGTCTCTAGTTAGTTGACCGTTGGTCTTTGACTACATAATAATGATTCAACGACACGAATAACAAGTGTCACGGGGTAACTTTTGTTTAGTCACGATATTACAAACTCAGCATTACATTTAGATTGGTATTTCTTTATCAATCAACACTTTATATTGATATTTCTATATCAACTTTATTAAATCTTGTGGTCTAACACTATTATTGAAATCATTATTTATGATAAACCTATGAACTCACCAACCTTTTGGTTGACACTTTTAAGCATGTTTTGTCTCAGGTACTTATATATTATGCTTCCGCTGTAGAACTTTGATGTACTTAGAAGTCAAGCCATGCATTGGGACCAGAGTTAACATCTGCGTCAATGTCGATTTTGATGGGGTGTTACAGTTGGTATCAGAGCAGGCTGTTGTAGAGAACCGGGATTGCATTTTAAGTGTGCCTTATACAATTAGGTACCTTAGCAATGTTGGACTACAACTTACTTTGACTATAGTGCCTTTAATTATTGCCTTTAACTGTTAAATACTACACTATACTTTAGAAACTTTACTTATCTTAGAATGCTGAGCCAATCTAATAACTCTGCTCATTCTCCTAAGTACTATTCAATTCCGCCACCACATTTAAATGCGACACCGTTCTCGACATTCCTATGTCATCTATCATGGTTTTGTGTATTACATATGTATTACATGAAATATTATCCATGATTTTTGAAACTCCTATATTTGTTACTATTCATACTCAAACGTATATAACCTCCTTGTTATATCACGTACCTATATGCTTTATGCCTTTATGCATCGGTTTGCGAACTGGAAAATGTCATTGAGTTATCGAGAATCTCAAAGACATTATAATGTCATCACTACTCATATTCATTACTTTTAAATCTTTGATTTCTCATTATTTTTTATCATTGAATTTTCTTGACGGATGGCGTCTACGAAACTCTAGAATGGAAGGGTTTGGATTACCGATTTAATGGATCTTATAGCTCAAGCCCCTAGACCTGAATAGACCATTATGAATTGAAAGTCTTTAATAGAAAGATTATTAGATTACATACTTATCATTTTATGATCTCGACACGTCATACCGCCATTATTGAAGTGTAGACAAATCACGTCTTATCATATCTTATCATATCTATCCCAATAGACTTTGTCTAACACTTTTCCTAAATTTTCTCCGTAAATTACAGAAATCTTTTTGCTATATATACATATTCAAGGAGACCAATATAATATTCAATATCCAACACCCATTTCATAATAAACCCTAATTCAAATCACATAATATGGATTACTCACTTGATTCCTTGAACTCCTCGAGCTCCAATGGCAGTGTAACCGGAATGAACCAACCAATTAGCCATCATCTATTTTGGATGAATTGGGGATGGGTTCATAGTCTACTTAATCAATGGAGAAGTGAAGAAGGTGATCCTTTCCACCCACCACATTGCCCTATTGGCGAAGAACCTGAAGCGCTTACCGGCGAACCCGTTCGGAACACTATTTTCACCCTCATTTCCTGGGTATCCCACCACGAGTATATAATAACTAGAATTTCAGATCTTATTTATCCACTCGTCCGAACCGCCAATCATCCCGGTATCATAGAAGAAGTCAATGAGCTTCGCGCTCGAGTGGTGGCTCTGGAGAATATGGTGCGAATTCTACAAGCATCAGTAGCACCAGCAGCATAACCAGCACCACCAGTACCATCAGCATCACCACCAACAGCATCAGCTTCACCAACAACAACATCCGCATCCCACGCCTCAACATCATACTCGGTACCTCGGATATCAACATCATACGCCCCTAGATACCAAGGAATATTAGAAATAATGAGTTAAGATGTATTAACTCATTCGTTCTGAAGAATTATATATGTATATATATATATATATATATATATATATATATATATATATATATATATATATATATATATATGATTTGAAATAATAATAAATCTTTTCATACTAAGCTATTACGTGTGAGTCTTAACTGGTAGTTACTACTTGGTTAATTCATATCACTAATATGCTATGATGTATATCTTTCGTTAATGACTTAACAATCGTTAATCACTGCTTCAGCATAATAAAATTTCATAATAAATCAAGTGTATTATTCAAATACATATTTGATTTTACACTTCCATTTTCAATGTATTCGAAACTTTCAAGAAAAAATTATTCGTGTCTTGTGAATTTCACAAGGATTTCACGAGCATCAACATCATATACCGAGATATATCAATAACAATGAACGATGGAGTACTGATTCATAACTTCATTAAAGAAATATTCTGCGATGATTATGTAATCTCTCAAGTTTTGAAGATTATTTATTCTCGCTTCACCCGCAAATCAAATGAGTTTAATAGTATATTAACTCATTAAATCTATATTATACGTGAAGAATACATATATGAACGTATATCTTCATAAAGATTGTAATTAAAAATCCTTTTGTACAAACTGTTAATTGTGAAAATATTTTAACGGGTAGGTAAAACCCGAGAAATATTTATATCTCACATTAATATCTTACATTGTACATTCTTCAAATTCTGATTCAATAATTAGTAACTATACTACTTACATCCACATATGTATCCGTTCACTAAAGAACAACCATTTTCATACAAATTTAATTACCTATTCTGATTTGGACATATCGGAATCCAAGTAAAGCTTTAGCAAGTGTAATTTTCCTAAAGATCACTACATTCATGAATTATATTCATTCGTATTCTATGATGAATTATCACATCAAACTACCGAAATTATCATTCATTACTTTTGAAATCAACAACGTCGATTCATCAACCATTAGATCTGTTGACGATTACAATCAGCGTTTGATCATCTAAAAACGAAATTTCTTGAAACCATCTCGGATTGATAACCGATGAATCAAATATGGCTGCATTAAATGCAGAGGAAACAGCAAAATTGTAGATGGTCTCAATGGCCAAAAGTTTGATAATAAAGAATGGTACGTTGGAAAAGCTCAAAAGAAAATTTGGAACTGAAAAACGGATTGAGCTAACCATGGAGGAGACCAAGGACAAATACAAGGACCAAACCCTATATTCAAAGAATCCAAGTAATTCTAGATCCGATGAAATCTTTAGAGAATATCTTGCTCTGAAGTTATGTTAAAAGCTTGCGGAAAAATTTTCTTCATCAACCTTCGAACTTAGAAATTCTAAAATGTCGTTATAAATATCCTCTATATTTCTGAAGATATTTTCATAACGATTCTTGTCCACAATTAAGTATTTCTTTGCGATATCTTTATAAAGGAAACTATTTTAGTTTCTATATTCAGTAAAATTCAAGTTTAAATTATAAATATTTTGAAGAAATGTTGGAAATTGAAGCATGAGTTAGTATAATATAATGACGTCAGGCCAACGTGATCATATTACAGTAAGTCATGCTAAATTTTTAATGGAAGATGATGATTCATAGACTTTATAATCATCATTTGCCATGTTACACGACTCTTACATTCTACTTAATCTCTGAACATATCAAGAACATATATTCTTGATAGTTCTATCCTCAGTAATTCTGGTAATTTACCAAATCAAATCGTGATATTACGCTTAGAACATTAGGTTCATTCAAAACTTCATACCTACAAATTCTGGACCATTACTCGCTTAACTTAGAGTCGAGAGCAAAATAAAAAGGTAAAGAGCTCCGACATATAAGGGAAAATACAAAGCCCGATAACAACACAGAAATTACAAATCGTGTATATCAATGCGTATAGCAACATAAAGACACGGGAGAATTAAAAACACTATAACCCCAAGAGCATAGTAGAAGTAAACAGATTCCTCTGATGGTAAAAGAAAAAGAAGCATGACTGCATATATGGTCAATATAATAACAAGTATCAATACGGGATTGAGCATATTAACAAATCTTTTGGAAGTATAAATCTAGGAAGAAAGTATAGAAGTGGTGAAGATAATGAAACGGAAGAAGCTAATTTATAGCAAAATTTCTAAACAAAGCAATCGAGGCAATTCACCGCATTTAATCAAAGAAATCCCAAAATTCCGTAAATACCGGAGAATCAAATCTTATAGATTATGAAGATTTCCTTTAATCCCTTGAATTTCGAAAATCAATCGTGACTACGTCAAAAGTTAAGGCGAACATTCAATTTACTCATTCACTCTTTTATGATAGCTTCGTTTATACTCTTCCTATAATCGAATCGTTTTATCCATATTATTCAATAGTGATAAAACTTTATTCTTCAACTTATATTCATCATTACAATATTCTTGTTGTAAACAATGATGATCTCTATCAAACTTCATGACTATAATTTTCATGAACTACTCCCTATTTTGTCTACCCTAGCGTGGTGGCATAAACGCTCAAGGTTTAAATGAGCTCAATATTATTCATAACACATTTTATGTATCCAATTTACTTAAATGACTTGTATAACATCATCATTTTGAATGATCTCCGCATTAATAATAAAATGCACTTCGTAGAAGAACTGGTAGAAATTATGGTTTGTATGATTTTAATTCTTGAAACGGAACAATATTCTATCCGTTGGAATTCACGCAAGGCCCCGAGCATACCTGGGAACGTGAAAACCAAATAAAACGAAAATATCATCATCTATGTAAGAACAACGCTGATTGATGGCAACAACTAAATTTCAGGACGAAATTTCATTTAACGGGTAGGTACTATAACAACCCTCATATTTCCATACTTGAATTGACTAATTTGCCTATAGGGTTGTTATCCATACGTAATATATAATTAAATTCGACGTTGATCAAATATTTATTCTTAGTCGACACTTTTTGTTAACTAAAGTTTACACTAATTATATAAAATAACTTTAGTTAATATTAACATTAATGCGTATTATATTTAAAACTATATGTAACATAATTATTAATTAAATGATAAGTTATTTTAATCATTATTTACATTTTTAGCTTATAAAAAAAAGAAATAAGATTTTTTTTATAAATTAAATAATGAGCCCATGAATTTTGACTAAATATTTTCAAAAATAAAAACTTATTAAAAACACTTTTAACACGTTTTTATTATTTTGTCAAAATTGGCACCTTTATTTTATTATTTTTTTTCTTTTCACCAACCATTTTTTTCCTATAAATACCCACTTCCATTTCATAAAAACTTGTATCAAATCTTTGGAAAAACTCTCTCACAAACTTGGGAAACTACTTGAGGTATTTTCTATATTTTTTATCGAATTGCTTTTATTTTTTTGTATATTCTTTATAAATTCGAAATTAATATATATATAAATTATGTTTATATGTTATAATTAGTATTATAAGTATTATAATGTATAAAAATAATTTTGATAATTTATGGAATATTATTTATAATTAAATATGAATTATGTAGTATTTAAACGTAAAAACTATGAAAAAATCATAATAAAATATTAAACAGTAATAAAAATAATTATAATTTTTTTTTGAGATTATTATACTTTTATAAACAAGTGAAAATTATAAAAATTAAATAAATTGGTCGATTATTATTTAAATAGAATTTACTTTTGCATTATTCTAAACTGTGAGAAATAATAAAGAAAATACAAAATAAATACAAACATGTATTAAATCTATTTTTATAAAAATTTTATATGATTAGTAGCATCACTATATACTGTAAAAAAATATAAAAATTAATTTTAAATTGTTTTTCCTATTTATTTAATTATAGGCAGATTAGAATGGTTAAATAATTAGAAAACATTAAATAAATAATATTTTGATATAAAATTTGATTAAATAATTTTTTTAACATTTTTACAGAATATAGAACCTGTAAAAAAATATAAAATTATTTATTTAGGTCGATTTTATATTTATTACCTAATTAATTTTGATTTAATCTAAACCGAGAACATATGCAAAGAAAAATGGAAATAAATATAAAAACTTGGAAAAATTATTTATGTAAATGTTTCTACTAATTCATATGCCTAACTAGAGTTATAAAAATTATGAACATAATTTTTAGGTGACTAATGGAATTAATCAACAAATTAAATCGTATATGTATATAATTCGGCTAAACTAATTAAATACATATAAATACATAAACATGTCGTATTTCTATACGCACATAATGGGTGAAGGTTATAATCAAAAGATAACGTATCACTTATACGAACTCACCGCTATTTACCTTAAAGTGGATGATGTCTAGGTTGCCATAATGGGAATAAGGTTTTGGATTAAACGAAAGGTTGTAGACTTATAGTCCAACTGAAAGTTCCTGACCCCCAGTTACATCTGGTCATCCCGACTTACTTAATAGCAACGAAGTTTGGACAAAGTTGTACAACGTCTTAATGTGGAGGATTATAACCCAAACTTTCTAAAACTATAAACCTGCTTTAAATGGAAACTTTTCAAAAGTAGAAACTCTTACTATAAATTGTCACTACTAATATAATCCTTATATTAATAAACATACTTTTTGTCTGTTAGAACATAACTGACTAAACGTTATATCTCAAGGTTGAGATCTCCGTTACTTACTTCCGTCATTTCATTTCTTTGTGGATTATCTTCAACTGCTATTTAAGTGTGAGTTTTCATAGCTCCCTTTTTATAATATTTTTGGACTGAGAATACATGCACTATTTTTATAACTGTTTTACGTTTAGACACAAGTACTCAAACTTTTATGCTATATACATGCTTTGTCATGCTAAATCCCTACCGTAATATCGTTAATTGCTGAGGTATAAGATGCAAGCTTAGTTATTGTGAGTAGCGCTACTGAGAGTGACGTCTCTAGTCAGTTGACCGTTGGTCTTTAACTACATAATAATGATTCAACGACACGAATAACAAGTGTCACGGGGTAACTTTTGTTTAGTCACGATATTACAAACTCAGCATTACTTTTAGATTGGTATTTCTATATCAATCAACACTTTATATTGATATTTCTATATCAACTTTATTAAATCTTGTGGTCTAACACTATTATTGAAATCATTATTTATGATAAACATATGAACTCACCAACCTTTTGGTTGACACTTTTAAGCATGTTTTGTCTCAGGTACTTATATATTATGCTTTTGCTGTAGAACTTTGATGTACTTAGAAGTCAAGCCATGCACTGGGACCAGAGTTAACATCTGCGTCAATGTCGATTTTGACGGGGTGTTACACAACACTTTATATGGATATTTCTATATCAACTTTATTAAATCTTGTGGTCTAACACTATTATTGAAATCATATTTATGATAAACCTATGAACTCACCAACCTTTTGGTTGACACTTTTTAGTATGTGTATTCTCAGGTCCTACATAATGATTCCGCTGTGTATTTGCTAATTGAAAGCAACATTTCAATAAGTCATTCATGGATAATTTGAAAGACTTACACTTGCTAAATTGATGATGATTGCTTGCTATGTTTGGAGTCTTCATTACATATCATATCAGTTAAAGACATTTAATGCGTTGTTTATTAAATACAATGTAATCTATTTATCTTTCGCTGTAAAACTCAATAAAATGTCTCATATATTGTCGTTCTCGTTTATACAACTGTGATTTGATATAATAAGTCACAAATACCCCAGACCCTATTTGGGGGTGTGACAGATTGGTATCAGAGCAGGCTGTTGTAGAGAATCAGGATTGCATTTTAAGTGTGCCTTATACAATTAGGTACCTTAGCAATGTAGGACTACAACTTTCATTGACTATAGTGCCTTTAATTGTTGCCTTTAATTGTTAAATGCTACACTATATTTTAGGAACTTTACTTATCTTAGAATGCCGAGCCAATCTAAGAACTCTGTTAATTCCCCTATGTATTATCCAATTACGCCACCGCATCTAAATGCGACACTATGATTTCTGAAATTCTTGACATTCCTAAGTCATCTATCATGGTTTGTGTATTACATATGTATTACATGAAATATTATCCATGAATTTTGAAACTCCTATATTTGTTACTATTCATACTCAAACGTATATAACTCCCTGTTATATCACGTACCTATATGCCTTATGCCTTTATGCATTTGTTTGCGAACCGGAAAATGTCATTGAGTTATTGAGAATCTCAAAGACATTATAATCACTACTCATATTCAATACTTTTAAATCTTTGATTTCTCGTTATTTTTTATTATTGAATTTTTTTTTTACGGATGGCGTCTACGAAACTCTAGAATGGAAGGGTTTGGATTACTGATTTAAAGGATCCTATAGCTCAAGCCCCTAGACCTGAATAGGCCATTGCGAATTGAAAATCTTTAATCAAAAGATTATTCAATTACATACTTATCATCTAGACACGTCATACTGCCATTATTGGAGTATAGACACATCATATCTTATTATATCTTATCATATCTATTTCAATAGACTTTGTCTAACACTTTTCCTAAATTTCCTCCATAAATTACGGAAATTCTTTTGCCATATATACTATTCGAGGAGACGAATATATCATTCAGTATTCAACACCCACTCGTAGCAAAAACCCTAATTCCAAACCCATAACATGGATTTCTCACTTGATTCCTCGAGCTCCACAGACAGCGTAACCGGAACAAACGAACCAATCAGCCATCATCTATTTTGGATGAATTGAGGATGGGTTCGTAGCAAACTTAATCAATGGAGACAAGAAGAAGGTGATCCCTTCCACCAACCGAATTCACCTCTTGGTGAAGAACCTGAAGCACTTACCGGCGAACCCGTTCGGAACACTATTTTCACCCTCATTTCCAGGATATCCAGTCACGAATATATAATATCTAAAATTCTAGATCTTATTCATCCACTTGTCTGAACCGCCAATCATCCCGGAATAATAGAAGAAGTCAACGAGCTTCGCGCTCGAGTGGTGGCTCTGGAGAATATGGTACGAATTCTACAAGCATCAGCAGCACCAGCAACATAACCAGCACCACCAGTACCATCAGCATCACCACCAACAGCATCAGCTTCACCAACAACAACATCCGCATCCCACGTCTCAACATCATATTCGGTACCTCAAACATCAACATCATACGCCCCTAAATACCAAGGGATATTAGTAATAATGAGTTAAGATGTATTGACTCATTCTTCCTAAAGAATTATATGTATACTTTATGTATATATGGTTTGAAACAATAAAAAATCTTTTTGTACTAAGCTATTACGTGTGAATCTTAACTAGTATGTACTACTTAGTTAATTCATATCACTAATATGCTATAATGTACATCCTTCGTTAACGACTTAACAATCATTAATCACTGCTTCAGCACAATAAACTCCATTTTATAATAAACCAAGTATATTATTCAAATACATGTTTGATCTTACACTCCTATTTTCGATGCACTCGAAACTTTCTAGAAAAACATCATTCGTGCCTTGCGAATTTCACAAGGATTCCACGAGCATCAACCTCATATACCTCATATACCAAGGTATATCAATAACAATGAACGATGAAGTATTGATTCATAACTTCATTAGCGAAATATTTCCCGACAATTATAAAATCTCTAAGGTTTTGGAAATTATTTATTCTCGTTTCAACCGTAAATCATATGAGTTTAATATTATATTAACTCATTAAATCTATATTATATTTGAAGAATATATATATGAACGTATGTCTTCATAAAGATTGTAATTAAAAATTCTTTTGTACAAACTGTTAATTGTGAAAATATTTTAACGGGTAGGTAAAACCCGAGAAATATTTATATCTCACATTAATAACTTACATTGTGCATTCTTCAATTCTGATTCAATAATCAGTAGTTATCCTACTTACATTCACAAGATATATGTATCCGTTCACTAAAGAACAACCATTATCATACAAATTCAATTATATATTCTGATTTTAACATATCAGAATCCAAGTAAAGCTTTAGCAAGTGTTATCTTCCTAAAGATCACTACATTCATAAATTATATTCATTCGTATTCTATGATGAATTATCACATCAAACCACCGAAATTATCATTCATTATTTTTGAAATCAACAACGCCTATTCGTTAACCACTAGATCCATTGACGGTTACAATCAGCTTTTAATCATCTAAAAATAAAATTTCTTGAAACCATCTCGGATTGATAATCAATGATTCAGATTTGTTAACCTTGAGAATGCTGATGAAGCAGGAAAAACTATAGATGGTATTAATGGCCAAAAGTTTGATGATAAAGCATGACGCAGTAAAAAAGCTCAGATTTGAAACTGGAAAATGGATTAAGCAAACCATGAAGGAAGTTGTGGACAAATCACAAGGACTAAACCTGTAATCAAAGAATCTAGATGATTCGATTTCTGATGAAAATCACAGAAGATCTTTTTACGCATTCTAAATCTTTACGGATGAATTTTCCTCATTATCATTCGAACTTAGAAATTCTAAGATATCATCGTATCTTTCGTTATAAATATCCTCTATATTTCTGAAGATATCTTCATAACGATTCTTGTCCGCAATTAATTATCTCTTTGCGATATCTTTATCACATCATAAAGGAAACTGTTTTAGTTTCTATATTCTGTAAAATTCAAGTTTAAATTATAAATATTTTGAAGAAGTGTTGAGAATTGAAGCATGAGTTAGTGTAATATAATGACATCAGGCCAACGTGATTATATTACAGTAAGTCATGCTAAGTTTTTAATGGAAGATGATGATTCATAGACTTTATAATCCTCATTTACCATGTTACACGACTCTTACATTCTATTTAATCTCTGAACATATCAAGAAAATATATTCTTGATAGTTCTATCCTCAGTGATTATCGTAATTTAACAACTCAAATCATGATATTATGTTCCTTTCTACTTAGAACATTATGATCATTCAAAACTCCATACCTACGAATTATGGACCATTACTTGCTTTACAAAAGCATGAAGCTTCGACATATAAGGGAAAATATAAAGCCCGATAACAACACTGAAATTACAAACCATGTATATCAATGCGTATAGCAATATAAAGACACGGGAGAACTAAAAACACTATAAAACTAAGAGCATATTAGAAGTAAACAGATTCCTCTGGTGGTAAATGAAAAAGAAGAATGACTGCATATATGGTCAATATAATAACAAGTATCAATACTGGATTGAGCATATTAACAACTCTTTTGGAAATATGAATTGAGGAAGAAAGTATAGAAGTGGTGAAGATAATGAAACGGAAGAAGCTAATTTATAGCAAAATTCCAAACACAACAATCAAGGCAATTTACCGCATTTAATCAAAGAAATCCTAATTTCCCTAATTACTGGAAAATCAAATCTAATAAAGATTTACGAAGATCTCTTTAAATCCCTCGAATTCTGGAAATCAATCGTGACTACGTCAAAAGTTAAGGAGAACATTTAATTTTCTCATTCACTCTTTTACAATAGCTTCGTTTATACGTTTCCTATAATTGAATCGTTTTATTCATATTAGTCAATAGTGATAAAACTTTATTTTTCAACTTATATTCATCATTACAATATTCTTGTTGTAAACAATGATGATCTCTATCAAATTTCATGACTGTAATTTTCACGAACTCCTCTCTATTTGTCTGCCCTAATATTGTGGCATAAACGCTCAAAGTTTTAAATGAGCTCAATACTATTCATAACATATTTCATGTGTTCAGTTTACTGAAATGCTTGTATAACGTCATCATTTTAAATAACCTCTGCATTGATAATAAAATTCACTTCGTAAAAGAACCAGTATAATTTATAAATAGTAAGATTTAAACATTTGAAACAGAACAATATTCTATTCGTTGGAATTCACGCAAGGCCCCGAGTATACTTGGGAACGTGAAGACCAAATAAAACGAAAATATCCTCATCTGTTTACGAACAACGCTGATTGATGGCGACAACTAAATTTCGGGACGAAATTTCCATTTACGGGGGGATACTGTGACAACCCTCACTTTTTCACTCCTAAATTGACTAATAATTCGTGTCATTTATATTTGACAGTATTGATGCATTTCACGTGTGCATATTTTATGTGTAAGTTAATCCTAGTTTTGAACTCTCTTATTACAATTTTGGTCACCACCTTAATATATGAAATTATATTAAGTGAAATATGTTATAATAATCTCAATTGAAAATTAGAACTAAAAGCTTAATATTAATATGATATAAATAAAAATAAAGTAAATACGCATATAATTTATTAATAAACTCATAACAATTCAGTTCATTTTATTAAATTAATAAATTAAGTTAAACAAACTACAGACTTTGTCTCCACCTTGATTACATGTGAATTTGCAATTCAAATCATGTACAACTTCAAATTTCTACCCACTTCATTCATCACAAACTAAAGCCACCGAAAGCATATGAAATCGTTTTAAGCCAATCTAATTTAATAGCTATTACCTAACTCAACTTATAATTATAGGATAAGAACATTGATATTTATTAATATTGTAAATGAGTCGATAATAACGTTTAGAATCTATATGCACTATTTCAAAGATGGAATTATTGGTACAAGTTTGTTATACTAACTAAACTCAAGTATATTACGGAGTATATATGTCAAAACTAAATACATGAGTAATATATTATACATGCTCATATAAACTCATTCACCAAATATATCTTCAAATATAAATTTAAAATTCATTCATCAAAACCCATACACAACCACGAATGTAGAGCTACAGAAACAAAATATATACATAACAACAACGTCTATTTTAATACGTAATACTCGATCAACTAGCATTACCATTTCCAACTACGAACTAAAGACCCCAACAATCAATTAAACATTAAACTAACAAAGGTGACATACTGACTAAATAATTAATTAACCTAAACAATAACCAGGCACCTTTATTTAATGAATGATATAACCGATTATTCCAACATGCATTACCTACTCCACAATATACCAACTACCATTATTTTGGCATCTATCTTTTATAAAATCATTCATCCTTTATTCAATAACCACAAACAAAATTATCAAAAACACAAATCATTTCCTAAAATCATGAGACACGAATCATAAATAAAAGAGAAACAAAAGCAACCTACATATCGAGAAAAACAAAGCAACAAAAAGGGGGAAAGCTTGGCGTTGATAGTTCGGTGTTGATTTGGTTTCGTGTTGAAGGTAAAACCTATTTTAAACTCAAATATTAACCTACTACTAAGTTTTGTTAATCATACTACGCCCATATATACAATAGTAATATATAAAAGAATCGTTAAATTTATCGAATTGTAAGGTTGTGGGTATTGACTTTTACGGGTGAAACAGAGCCTAAAGTTTAAGCTAATTTTTCGTTATATGCTATGAATCATATTTTTTTTTTACATCTCAAAATCAAAGAGTCATGAAACTAAAAAAGAAAAAAATAATAAAATTAAAAGTTGGAAAGTAATACTCTGTTATTAATTCTCGAGTACAGTTGAAACCAATATGAGGATGATGATATTTGTTAAATGTTTCGTATTTAGTCCCTGAACTATAATCAAGTTTACAAATTAAATATAAATATTTATACTATTAGTAACATTATTTTATTTACTAATATACTTATTTGTATTATTTAATAACTACTAATTAAAACTATGAAAATATGAAAAACGGATTTTGAAATCAGAAATATTGTTGGCATGAAGATGATTTTAACTTAATACGCGTGTAGTCTGGATATATAGCTTTTATTTACTAATTTATTTAATTCAAAAGAGAACTAAAAAACACTATGTAGCATAAATTTCTTTTTTTTATGTAATCACCTAAATTATATCTATGTTTACAAATTTTTACAAGAACCATATAAAAATATATATAAATATATATATATATATATATATATATATATATATATATATATATATATATATATATATATATATATATATATATATACAAATTAAAAGTTGGAAAGTAATACTCTGTTATTAATTCTTGAGTACAGTTGAAACCAATATGAGGATGATGATATTTGTTAAATGTTTCGTATTTAGTCCCTGAACTATAATCAAGTTTACAAATTAAATATAAATATTTATACTATTAGTAACATTATTTTATTTACTAATATACTTATTTGTATTATTTAATAACTACTAATTAAAACTATGAAAATATGAAAAATGAATTTTGAAATCAGAAATATTGTTGGCATGAAGATGATTTTAACTTAATACGCGTGTAGTCTAGATATATAGCTTTTATTTACTAATTTATTTAATTCAAAAGAGAACTAATAAATACTATGTAGCATAAATTTTTTTTTTATGTAATCACCTAAATTATATCTATGTTTACAAATTTTTACAAGAACCATATACAATATATATATATATATATATATATATATATATATATATATATATATATATATATATATATATATATATATATATATATATATATATATACTATCATAGACGCTATTAAGCAATCTACATGGTTTAACATTCGATAAAAGTTTGTTTTCAGTCTCTGAAGTATCTATCATGTTACAAAATATACACCGTGATCCTATAAAGTAATTGTTAGGCCCTAAACTTTATAAAAGTGTTTAAAAAATATATAGAAATTAAAAATAGATATAAATATACTCATTTGAAGGTATAGTAAAACGAATCTAAATATAGTAGAACAAATTTGATAGTTTATAATTTACATTTTTAGTACAAGCAAAAAGAAAAAAAAAACTTAATATATCTATATCTAGTCTCTAGATTTAATCCACCAACAAATTCTAATTTGTTGATTATAAAATTTAATATATAAATATAAGCAATATGAAGATATGATATAAAGGTATTGTATTATCACTGACCAACCTTATTACTCTAGGTTAAACGCTTCAGAACATTCTTACAGATTTTTGGTTTTGAGTTTTCAATTGTGCTAACTCTAAGGTGAGTTTGCATAGCTCCCTTTTTATATATTTTTAGGCTGAGAATACATGCGCAACTTTTATAACTGTTTTACATTTAGACACAAGTACTCAAACTTTTATGCTATATACGTGCTTTGTCATGCTAAATTCCTGCCGTAATATCGTTAATTGCTGAGGTATAAGATGCAAACTTAGTTATTGTGAGTAGCGCTACTAAGAGTGACGTCTCTAGTCAGTTGACCGTTGGTCTTTGACTACATAATAATGATTCAACGACATGAATAACAAGTGTCACGGGGTAACTTTTGTTTAGTCGCGATATTACAAACTCAGCATTACTTTTAGATTGGTATTTCTATATCAATTAACACTTTATATGGATATTTCTATATCAACTTTATTAAATCTTGTGGTCTAACACTATTATTGAAATCATATTTATGATAAACCTATGAACTCACCAACCTTTTGGTTGACACTTTTTAGCATGTTTATTCTCAGGTCCTACATAATGCTTCCGCTGTGTATTTGCTAATTGAAAGCAACATTTCAACAAGTCATTCATGGATAATTTGAAAGACTTACACTTGCTAAAGTGATGATGATTGTTTGCTATGCTTGGAGTCTTCATTACATATCATATCAGTTAAAGACATTTAATGCATTGTTTATTAAATACAATGTAATCTATTTATCTTTCGCTGCAAAACTCAATAAAACGTCTCATATAGAGTAGTTCTCGTTTATACAACTGTGATTTGATATAATAAGTCACAAATACCCCATGCCCGATTTGGGGGTGTGACATATATTAAGGTTCGAAATTATTTTTGAAAACAATAGTAACACCCATTTATTGTTCCGTTTGATAAATAAATATTATATACAAATTTATATTTTTCTAAACGAAAATATATATTTTACAATGTGATAATGCGTAGAATTGAATTAGATATAAAACGTTTCGATATTATTAAATATATTTTAATAAACCACGAGGAGTTAATTTATAGAAGCAAATGACCAAATTACTCAAATGTATAAGTTATACTTTGAGTAATATAGTTTATTGATAATTTAAGATTATATTTTGACAAAGGTACGAATCACGAAACGTAAAGTACAAGTTTTCTAAATGTACGAAAGGATGTTTGAAAATCCAGAACCGAGACATAAACTGTGTATCAACGTGCGAGTCAACGGACCTAAAATTACAAGTTAACTATGTACATGAATATAATATAATATATATATATATATATATATAATTAATATAAATTATATATATATATATATATATATATATATATATATATATATATATATATATATATATATATATATATATATATATATATATATATATATATATATATATATATATATATATATATATATATATATATATATATATATATATATATATATATATATATATATATATATATATGTTGACAAACAAGAAAACAAAAAAATTGTGAGCTAGATTTTGGGGCCATGCGATCGCATGAGAAATAGGCATAAAACCCATGCGATCGCATGGGGTCAGATTTCAGGACTGATCTATAAATTGAATTCATTTTTGCTCGAATACACACCACATATCATCACATCTCTCTGCTCACTTTATATATATTTATATTATTATTATAATTATTATTATTATAATTATTATTATTATTATTATTATTATTATTATTATTATTAAGATTAATATTATTATTAATCTTATAATTAGGAGTATTATTATTAGTATTATTATACATAAAATACTACGACGAGGTCATGAGCAAGTTATTTTCAAAACAAGCTTTTCGAGCGGGATAGAGCTAAGGAAATTATGAGTTATAGCTAATGAGGTGATGGGTATTATTCGGGGGTATTGCTCGTAAGTCAAACTAGTGTTTATCATCTCCGTTGCGTCTACGTACTTTCCTGCAATATTGAATCACAATATTGATACGTGAGCATTCATATCTTATCTTTTATATATTAATAGTGTATACATGTCTAGTGCTCTAGTATATATGTTTATGCATGCTAGTATACTAAATTTCGTCGTTAAACAGTTTATGATGAATCACGAATTAAATACATATATTACTGATAAAAGGTATATGATATGCATGTTTTTGGAAAGCTGGCGAAAAATCAATAACTTTTCATTTAGAAATCGCGAAATTTCGATAAATGAATTAAAAGTGGGCAACTGAATTATGATCAACGTTAATTGAAATTGCTTTTGAATCTGAAATTAATATTTAAACAACTTGTCTATGAGATTGATAAATTGAAATTTTAGATATTACTAATCGAGTAAATGAATTTCTATATAAGGCACGTCTCGTTTTGTTGAACAATTGTCAAAATTGATTGTTTTATCATATTTTAAAGCCTTATAAAAACCATAGTTTAATTTTACAAGAATTGGGAAACTATGTGAAATGTTAAAATGTTTCGATTGCCCTGATCATTTAACTATAGTATTGAGTCAGATTGACTTTTTGAAATGACTTTTGATAACTTTTGTATGTCGATCTCGAGCATTAAGATTGTGATACACTATGACCAGACCTAGCTTGATAGACATTTATTGACCAACATATGTTCTCTAGGTTGAGATCTACGGTTATTTGGTATTCCGAGTTTCGGTCACATTTCGGTGAATGACTTTATGTGCTGCTAAGGTGAGTTTCACATGCTCCCTTTTTAATTGCTTTTGCAATTTATATTTTTGGGCTGAGAATGCATACACTTTATTTTAAACACAATTGATACAAGTACATACTAAATTCTACACTGAGTTTGAACCAAAAATCCCTTAGCTTTGGTAACTAGTAACTGCCGGTTATAAGAACTGGTGGGCGCGAGTAGTTATATATGGATCCATAGGGCTTGACATCCCCGTCTGTTCCAGGTATAGAAACCCTAGCCTGAACTATAAAACAGACGTATGCTATTTGAGTTTAGTACACGTTGGTTTGCGTGTATTGTACATGTTGGTAGCATGTATGTTAAAACAGGGGTACTTATTATATATACGTTAAAGTTTAGTTACCAGGGTGCTCAATCTTGTAGAATATTTTGATAAACGTTTATGGATGAAACAACTGAAATCTTGTGATCCACCTTTATATACAGATTATACGATACATTAAAACTATGAACTAACCAACCTTTATGTTGACACCTGTTAGCATGTTTATTCTCAGGTTCCCTAGAAGTCTTTCGCTGTTTGCTTATATGTTAGACAAGCTTTGTGCATGGAGTCATACTAGCTTTATTCAAGAAAAAGTTACATTCACAAAACCATCATCATGCATGTATCTATTTTGACTGCATTGTCAACGGAAGTATTATTGTAAACTATTATTTACGGTGATTGTCTATATGTAGAAATCATCATATGTCGAAAACCTTGGATTTAAATATTCATTATGGTATACCTTTTCCAAAGAATGCAATGTTTATAAAACGTATCATATAGAGGTCAAATACCTCGCGATGAAATCGATGAATGACGTATTCGTCCATATGGATTTAGAGCGATTGTCACAGTTGGTATCAGAGCGTTGGTCGTAGAAAACTAGGTCTTGCATGAGTGTGTCTAACTGATAGTTGTTAGGATGCATTAATAAGTCTGGACTTCGACCGTGTCTGCATGTTAAAAGTTTTGCTTATCTTTTCTTGTCGGAAATTACATGCTTATCATTCTTAAGTCTAGACACGTTTTCCTGCATTTATTGCATAAATAGTGTATAGACAAAAATTCATATCTTAGCGTATCTGTTACTGTAAACTTTTCCTGACATCTTCCGAAAATTTCTCCGTGATTTATGGAATTTGGTATTATATATACATATATAAATTATGTATCGGAGAATACCAAACTAAATCCTATAATCTATCTCAAATCAAAATCAATTCCCTGATTATACTAGATGGATCAAGTATCTAGTTCAAATTCCTTAAACTCCGACAGCTATTCCGATATGGATATTCACCTGAACTCCGAAGACAGTGTAACCGGAATGGATCAACCAATTAGCCATCATCTATTCTAGATGAATTGGGGATGAGTTCGTAGTCTACTTAATCATTAGAGACAAGAAGAAGATGATCCATTCCATCCACCACATTCCCCTCTTGGCGAGGAACCTGAAGCACTTACCGGCGAACCTGTTCGTAATACCATTTTCTCTCTCATTTCCAGAGTATCTCGTCATGATTATATACTATCTCAAATTCTAGATCTCATTCACCTGCTTGTCCGAACCGACATTTATCCCGGTGTAATAGAATAAGTCAACGAGCTTCGCGCTCGGGTAGTGGCTTTGGAGAATATGGTGCAAATGTTACAAGCACCAGCAGCAGCACCGGCAGCAACAGTACCACCATCAGCAACACCAACAGTACCATCAACACCACCAACAACAACATTCGCATCCCACACCTCAACATCACAATCTGTACCTCGAGCATCAACGTCATACGCACCATAGATACCAAGGAATACCAACAACAAACGATGAAGTATTGATTCATAACTTCATTGAAGAAATATTCTACGGCGATTATATAATATCTAAAGTTTTAGAGATTATATATTCTAGTCCTAATCGAAAACCAGATGAGATTAATATTATTAAATTCATGATTACATCTAAAGAAAATATATATGTAGGTATATTTTCATAAAGATTGTAATTAAAAATTCTTTTGTACAAACTGTTAATGGGAGAATATTTTAACGAGTACGTAATACCCGAAAGATATATATAAATTCACAATTAATATGTTGCATTCTTCAATTCTGATTCAACAAATCATCAACTATACTCACTACTTTCACAACGAGATATATTCTTTCATAGAAATCAAAATAACCATACTCATTCAAATTCAATTACATATTCTGATTTTAACATATCAGAATCCAAGGCGAGATATAACCGATATCATCACTCTTAGATTTCTACATCTTTCAAAGCTGTATTTTGATTTCAAAACTGTGCTAAAACATCATATGTATATTAACGATTCCGATCGGTGTTCAAACCCTTCGAAATTCCTGAAGACACTTCAAATAATGAACAATCAAGATGATGATCCAACCACATGTTACCCACAGTTATGTACCTGAAAAACTCTTGAAACCAAAGTCATAGTTTAACATATATCCGTGTTAAACCCTTTGGCATTTATTAGCTAAAATAACTTTGCAATCCCTTTACAAAGTAGCCAGTTTTGTCACAACTCCAGCAAGTCAACTTCGATTCTTCAGTCGAAACAGCCTTATTATAACCTTGATATATACCTTGCCCCTTTCACCATCGTTACTGGGGAACCGTTTATGTTCCACCACAAATAAACTTACCAACAACTTCACTGATCTTTGACTTTCCAAAAAATCATTATATTTATCGAAACCCCATCATTTACTCACCTGCATCTTATAACAAGAATTGTCTTGCCAATGACTGGGAATCAACAATCAGCATTTTGAAATCTCGCAGCATGTCTACTCCAACAGTTATATGTGTACATATAACATCTATCTCCTATACTTACGTACTTTGAATGTGAAGTTTCTGAAAAACACCCTAAACTGCGAACTAGTTCTCGAAATTTCGAAAGATGCTGATGAAGCAGCAAAAACTGTAAACGACCTTAACAGTAAAAAGTTTGATGATAAAGAATAGTGTGTTGGCAAAGCTCAGAAAAAGAGAAGGTTTGGAACTGGAAAACGAATTGAGCAAAGTATGAAGGAGGCTGTGGATAAATCACTAAGACTAAACCTGCCTTCAAAGAATCCAAATGATTCAGTATCCGCTAAAGTCATTAACGAATACCTTGCTCCTGACTCTAAACCCTTGCGGACAATATTCTTCATCATCCTCTGATATTAGTAATTTTAAGATATCATCGTATATTTCATTATAAATATCCTCCATATTTCTGAAGATATTTCCATAATTATTCTTATCTAAAATAATTTATCTCTTTGCACCATCTGTATTATATCATAAAAGAAACTATTTTAGTTTCTAAATTCTGAAACCTTCAAGTTTAAAATATGAATGTTTTTGAAGTAGTGTTGGGAATTGAAGCATGAGTTAGTATAATATAATGACACTTTATCAACATGATTATATTAAGTAAGTCATGCTGAGTTTCTAAATGGGACATGACGATTCACAGACCATACCGTCATCATGTGCCATGTTACACGACTCTGGTATTCTATTTAACCTCTAAGAATATCAAGAAAATATTTTCTTGATGATTCAGTTTTTTTCGAATATTCTGGTAATTTGACAAATCAAAATCGTGCCATTACAATTTTCTTCTTAGAACATTAACTATGTTCATTTCAAAATCCATACCTACGAATTATGGACCATTATTCGCTTGACTTGAAGTCGGGAAGAGGAGACAAAAGTATGGAACTCTTGGATATAAAAGAAAGTATAAAGCTCGACAACAACACATAAATTACAAACCGTGCATATCAATACGTATTGCCACGTAAAGGCACGGGAGAATTAAAATTACTATAACCCCAAGGTAATAATAAAAATAAATAAAATCCTCCGGTGGTAGATGAAAGAGAAGAATGACAGATATAAAAGTTAGGAGTATATCAAGGATCAGAACTGGATGTAGCATATTGACGAATGATTCAAAGTATGAATTAAAGGAGAAAGAATAGAGGGTGTGAGTTGTGGAAATAAGAAAACGAAGAGAATGAATTTATAGTAACATATCCGACGGAGCAATCAAAACAGGTTATCGCATTTAATCAAAGAAGATCCTAATTTCCTTAATTATCGAAGAATCAAATCTTATTACGGAAATTTTCTCTAAATCCCTTGAAATCCGGAAATCAATCCTATCTACGTCAAAAGATATGACGAATCTACATTTATTCATTTCACTATTTTGTGATAGATTCACTCGTACTCTTCACAAAATCAAATTGTTTGTCTATATTACTCGATGATGATAAAAATCTAATTTTCAGCTCGTATGCGTCATGAAAACATACTTATTGTCAGCCATGACCATCCCAATCAAATTTCGGGACGAAATTTCTTTAACGGGTAGGTACTGTGACAACCCGGAAATTTTCAACCAAATTTAAACTTAATCTTTATATGATTCCGACACGATAAGCAAAGTTTGTAATGTTGAGTCTCGAAAATTTTGGAACTATGTTCATACATTCAATTACCCTTTTGACTATGCTCGACGATTCACGAACGAATATATAAATGGATATGAATATATATATGAATATATATATTATAACTTGAAAATGTTAACAAAGTATTAAATGTATAATATTTTACATTAAACGTATTTGTCTCAATATATGCTTAATATATTCATCTACGGAATTAGAAGATAATACCAACGATTGGATTAGTAAATATTTCAACAATTATAAATCCCGTAAGTATTGTTATAAATCTTTATTGAGAGATTCACCTTGATTTAAGAAATCTTTCCTTTTTAACTGTATTTGATATATAAATAGCTTGTAACGTGTATAAAAAAAGTATATATATATATATATATATATATATATATATATATATATATATATATATATATATATATATATATATATATATTGTATATATATATTAAGGTTCGAAATTATTTTTGTAAACAATAGTAACACCCATTTATTGTTCCGTTTGATAAATAAATATTATATACAAATTTATATTTTTTTAAACGAAAATATATATTTTACAATGTGATAATGCATAGAATTGAATTAGATATAAAACGTTTCGATATTATTAAATATATTATAATAAACAACGAGGAGTTGATTTATAGAAGCAAATGACCAAATTACTCAAATGTATAAGTTATACTTTGAGTAATATAGTTTATTGATAATTTAAGATTATATTTTGACAAAGGTACGAATCACGAAACGTAAAATACAAGTTTTCTAAATGTACGAAAGGACGTTCGAAAATTCGGAACCGAGACATAAACCGTGTTTCAACGTGCGAGTCAACGGACCTAAAAGTACAAGTCAACTATGTACATGAATATAATATAATATATATATAATTAATATAAATTATATATATAAATTATATATATATATATATATATATATATATATATATATATATATATATAATAATAATAATAATAATAATAAGTCGACAAACAAGAAAACAAAAAAATTGTGAGCTGGATTTTGGGGCCATGCGATCGCATGAGAAATAGGCATAAAAACCATGCGATCGCATGGGGTCAAATTTCAGGACTGATCTATAAATTGAATTCGTTTTTGCTCGAATACACACCCACATATCCTCACATCTCTCTGCTCACTTTATATATATTTATATTATTATTATAATTATTATTATTATTATTATTATTATTATTATTATTATTATTATTATTATTATTATAATTATCATTATTATTATTATTAAGATTAATATTATTATTAATCTTATAATTAGGAGTATTATTATACATAAAATACTACGACGAGGTCATGAGCAAGTTATTTTTAAAACAAGCTTTTCGAGCGGGATAGAGCTAAGGAAATTATGAGTTATAGCTAAGGAGGTGATGGGTATTATTCAGGGGTATTGCTCGTAAGTCAAACTAGTGTTTATCATCTCCGTTGAGTCTACGTACTTTCCTGCAATATTGAATCACAATATTGATACGTGAGCATTCATATCTTATCTTTTATATATTAATAGTGTATACATGTCTAGTGCTCGAGTATATATGTTTATGCATGCTAGTATGCTAAATTTCGTCGTTAAACAGTTTATGATGAATCACGAATTAAATACATATATTACTGATAAAAGGTATATGATATGCATGTTTTTGGAAAGCTGACAAAAAATCAATAACTTTTCATTTAGAAATCGCGAAATTTTGATGAACGAATTAAAAGATATGGGCAACTGAATTATTTTCAACGTTAATTGAAATTGCTTTTGAATCTGAAATTAATATTTAAACAACTTGTCTATGAGATTGATAAATTGAAATTTTGGATATTACTAATCGAGTAAATGAATTTCTATATAAGGCACGTCTCGTTTTGTTGAACAATTGTCAAAATTGATTGTTTTATCATATTTTAAAGCCTTATAAAAACTATAGTTTAATTTTACAAGAATTGGGAAACTATGTGAAATGTTAAAATGTTTCGATTGCCCTGATCATTCAACTATAGTATTGAGTCAGATTGACTTTTTGAAATGACTTTTGATAACTTTTGTATGTCGAAATCGAGCATTAGGATTGTGATACACTATGACCAGACCTAGCTTGATAGACATTTATTGACCAACATATGTTCTCTAGGTTGAGATCTACAGTTATTTGGTATTCCGAGTTTCGGTCACATTTCGGTGAACGACTTTATTTTAAACACAATGGATACAAGTATATACTAAATTCTACACTGAGTTTGAACCAAAAATCCCTTAGCTTTGGTAACTAGTAACTGCCAGTTATAAGAACTGGTGGGCGCGAGTAGTTATATATGGATCCATAGGGCTTGACATCCCCGTCTGTTCCAGGTATAGAAACCCTAGCCTGAACTATAAAACAGACGTATGCTATTTGAGTTTAGTACACGTTGGTTTGCGTGTATTGTACATGTTGGTAGCATGTATGTTAAAACAGGGGTACTTATTATATATACGTTAAAGTTTAGTTACCAGGGTGCTCAATCTTGTAGAATATTTTGATAAAAGTTTCTGGATGAAACAACTGAAATCTTGTGATCCACCTTTATATACAGATTATTCGATACATTAAAACTATGAACTCACCAACCTTTGTGTTGACACCTGTTAGCATGTTTATTCTCAGGTTCCCTAGAAGTCTTCCGCTGTTTGCTTATATGTTAGACAAGCTTTGTGCATGGAGTCATACATGTTTTATTCAAGAAAACGTTACATTCACAAAACCATCATCATGTATCTATTTTGACTGCATTATCAACGGAAGTATTATTGTAAACTATTATTTACGGTGATTGTCTATATGTAAAAATCATCAGATGTCGAAAACCTTTGATTTAAATATTCGTTATGGTATACCTTTTCGAAAGAATGCAATGTTTATAAAACGTATCATATAGAGGTCAAATACCTCGCAATGAAATCGATGAATGACATATTCGTCCATATGGATTTGGAGCGATCGTCACATAACGTAGTTCCGCCACAGTCCGACGACTCTCTAGCCTCGACATCCACACCGGATGACAAATTAGGCGGCGACTCACTGCCCAAAAATTTACAGTCGCCGATGTCTTCTGATGTAATTTCCAACGTTGATGGTGATGTGTTCGAGGAAAGCAAGGGCACGCGTGTGCCTGTTTATCCGATTCCCCATTCGTGCAGTTCCCAAAATAAACATCAAACTGGGCCAGTTCCTCATGTTGGGCCAGACTCTTCATGTGAATTTGCTATGGAAAATTAGGCCCTAAACGGGCTAGACCTGGGCTTAGATGACCGTGACGTGGGTGACCCTAGCCCAATAGGAAATGTTCATGCCGACTTGCAGGACGTACCCCTCTGTCCTGATTTTATCGCGGTAGCTCGGTTTCGTGTTAAAAGAAAAAAAGTTCCTCCTTTGATCAAAAGTCATTTTATTAAACATGTGTGGGGTAGGAATAATATGAAGCGCAACCGACGTCGAGATAATTTTCGGTGGCACGATAGATATTTTATCGAGAATGTGATGAATGACTCGGAAGAAGATATTGGTCGTTGCTCGTGTTGCTCTTCTTGCGCGTCATCGGACTCGGAAACATAGTATTTTAGATGTCGTGTCGTCTCCTCGTGATTGTGTGTCTTCTTTAGTTTCGTGCAATTGCCTTTTTTGCGGTTGTGTGTTGGTTCGTGTAATTGTCTAGCTCCTTGCTAGTCTTTTTTCGTGTACTGTTTTATTCTTAATAATAAAATCTGCATTGCCTTTCAAAAAAAATATATTCATATATAGTACTATAGTAGTATCGAGGTGTATTCTAGATTAAATTGAGATGTGTATTCATATATAGTACGTACTATAGTAGTATCGAGGTGACTTTCTAAGTATGAGTTCAAAATGAGTTTAAGTTCAGAAGTGAACCTTATCTAATAGTGTCTCTGTGTGTAAGAAGTTGTTACATATTGAAAACAAAATGTTAATATGACAAGTCCTTTTAGTTCTCATATCAATATTACAGTTATATCAATATTACAGTTATGTTGGAATATGTCTTTCAGTCTTTTTAGTTCTCAACACGGAGTGAAAAAAAAAAAAAGAAAAAAAAAAAAAAAAAAAAAAAAGAAGGGAAAGCTCGCATCTAGAAAGAAAATATCAACACACAAATTATCAATAAACGAGTATCCTTAACAACTCAAAACCTAAAAAACAAACAAACTAACTAATCAAAACTGAAAAAACACAAAAGTAAAAGGACGAAATCAAACGATGTACATAAGACGAGTCATAACTCATAACAATAAACTTCTAGGACCCGCCATTTTCAATCTACCATCGTCTCTTTCAAAGCTTCTTTTCAAAGTTTCTTCCGGGACCGATTATCTATCTTGTATCATAACACAATGGCGGATCCATCCCCGACGCGGTCTCCTCGGCCAAATGTGTCATCATATTATCGATTGCCACAAAAGCTTCCACAGACATAACTCCTCCCCCGCTAGCCGATAAACCATCTTCTCTTCCATCTTAGAAACCATAAAAAACTTTTAAATAACGTCCCAGTAAATTTGCCAACGCTAGCTTAAAAAGCAACTCACACAATAAATTTTGGAATATGCCTTCTCTACAAAAAGCAACACACACAATATACGAGCCCAATCTCAAATGTTACGCACATCATATCTGCGGTAAGCCCAGATTTAACAATATTTCTAACGCAATAAATTAAATTTAGATTAGATGGTTAAAATATAGAGATCAATCGGTCCGTGGTGAATGGCATTGGTTGGTGAAAAGTGACACGTGGAAATACACGTGGTTTGTAAATGTTGAATAAATGAGCAACTAATAGGTGTCACATTAGCTTACCCATATATCGTACGTGTCGGAAAAAGGTATGTGTAAGTCACCATTTTGCTTTCAACTGAAATACCAATTTTTGTTTAACACTCCGATTAAACAAACCCTACCTTTCAAACCCTAAGAATTAAACATTCCCAAATTAAAATTCAAAAGGGTTGTCTTTTGGACCATCCAATTACTTTGACTTCTTAAAAATTGTGTCATCTTTTTCTTGTCATATTCCAGCTTTTTAGAAGTCAATATTTTGAAAACAACAAAATTTATTATCCATATTTTCAAAAAGTAAAGCAGTTAGTAAAATACAATTAATTACTACACCAATAAAATTAATACTTCTACTTTTATATAAACCTTACTCTCAATCTTAAGTCTGTATTAATCAATCAAAAAATTACAATCAACTCATTTGAATCTGCAAGTACACCTTTAACTTTCCATTTTTTGATACAAGAGTAAGTAAAAAAAATCAATTACTGTATTTTTAATAAAGAAACAATAAGTTTTTTTTTTTTTTTTGGTATTTACAATTTAATGTAAAATACCTAACAACACTAATCACCAACTACTTCTACTTTTATATAAATCTTAATCTCAATCTTAAGTCTGTATTAATCAATCAAAAAATTATAATCAACTCATCTGAATCTGCAAGTACACCTTTAACTTTACTTTTTGATACAAGGGTAAGTAAAAAAAATCAATTACTGTATTTTTAATAAAGAAACAATAAGTTTTTTTTTTTTTTTTTTTTTTTGGTATTTACAATTTAATGTAAAAAACCTAACAACACTAATCACCAACTCTTCAACTCCAACCACCACCGGCGGCCACTGAACCACCATCAACCACCTCACCGTCATCTATCTCCGGCGATTATTGTGGCCACCATCAACCACCTTCAACTACCATCAACATTTGTGAAAGCTACCAACCACCACTACCTCATACACCACCATCGTCGTCGACCTCTACAATCAATAACCACCGTAAACCACCAGCTATTATAGAAAACAAAGTGTTGAAAAATTAAAAAATCACCTCAGATCTGAAGCCTGGTTCTTTGTTGACGATTAACTTCGCTACGAAAACAGATGGCCGAAGGCAACCACCGCCGTCCAACACCAACATCAGCCCCAAAATGAAATGTCCCGTTCTTATTGATTAAAAACGTTCCATATTAATTGATTTCGTTGCGAGGTTTTGACCTCTATATGAGACGTTTTTCAAAGACTGCATTCATTTTAAAACAAACCATAACCTTTATTTCATAAATAAAGGTTTAAAAAGCTTTACGTAGATTATCAAACAATGATAATCTAAAATATCATGTTTACACACGACCATTACATAATGGTTTACAATACAAATGTGTTACATCGAAATCAGTTTCTTGAATGCAGTTTTTAAACAATATCATACAAACATGGACTCCAAATCTTGTCCTTATTTTATTATGCAACAGCGGAAGCTCTTAGTATTCACCTGAGAATAAACATGCTTTAAACGTCAACAAAAATGTTGGTGAGTTATAGGTTTAACCTATATATATCAAATCGTAACAATAGACCACAAGATTTCATATTTCAATACACATCTCATACATAGAGATAAAAATCATTCATATGGTGAACACCTGGTAACCGACATTAACAAGATGCATATATAAGAATATCCCCATCATTCCGGGACACCCTTCGGATATGATATAAATTTCGAAGTACTAAAGCATCCGGTACTTTGGATGGGGCTTGTTGGGCCCGATAGATCTATCTTTAGGGTTCGCGTCAATTAGGGTGTCTGTTCCCTAATTCTTAGATTACCAGACTTAATAAAAAGGGGCATATTCGATTTCGATAATTCAACCATAGAATGTAGTTTCACGTACTTGTGTCTATTTTGTAAATCATTTATAAAACCTGCATGTATTCTCATCCCAAAAATATTAGATTTTAAAAGTGGGACTATAACTCACTTTCACAGATTTTTACTTCGTCGGGAAGTAAGACTTGGCCACTGGTTGATTCACGAACCTATAACAATATATACATATATATCAAAGTATGTTCAAAATATATTTACAATACTTTTAATACATTTTGATGTTTTAAGTTTATTAAGTTAGCTGTCCTCGTTAGTAACCTACAACTAGTTGTCCACAGTTAGATGTACAGAAATAAATCGATAAATATTATCTTGAATCAATCCACGACCCAGTGTATACGTATCTCAGTATTGATCACAACTCAAACTATATATATATTTTGGAATCAACCTCAACCCTGTATAGCTAACTCCAACATTCACATATAGAGTGTCTATGGTTGTTCCACAATATATATATAGATGGGTCGACATGATAGGTCGAAACATTGTATACGTGTCTATGGTATCTCAAGATTACATAATATACAATATAAGTTGATTAGGTTATGGTTGGAATAGATTTATTACTAACTTTCACGTAGGTAAAATGAGTAGTTTTTATCAATCTTGTTTTACTCGCCATTTCTTCGTTTCTAATCCGTTTTGAGTGATTCCAGTGGCCATGGTTTCGTATTGAACTTAACTTTATGAATCTAAATAGAAAAAGTATAAGTTTATAGTCAGAAATACAAGTTACAAGTCGTTTTTGAAAGAGGTAGTCATTTCCGTCGAAAGAACGACATCTTGATGACCATTTTGAAAAACATACTTTCACTTTGAGTTTAACCATGATTTTTGGATATAGTTTCATGTTCATAAGAAAAATCATTTTTCCAGAAGTATAGCTTTTAAATCAAAGTTCTTCTTAGCTTTTAATTATCCCAACCAAAACAGCCTCCGGTTTTACTACGACGGCGTATATCCAGTTTTATGGTGTTTATCGTGTTTCCGGGTTTTAAATCATTAAGTTAGCATATCATATAGATATAGAACATGTGTTTAGTTGATTTTAAAAGTCTAGTTAGAAGGATTAACTTTATTTGCGAACAAGTTTAGAATTAACTAAACTATGTTCTAGTGATTACAAGTTTATAACGTTGAATAAGATAGCTTTTTATGTATGAATCGAATGATGTTATGAACATCATTACTACCTCAAGTTCCTTGGATAAACCTACTGGAAATGAGAAAAATGGATCTAGCTTCAAAGGATCCTTGGATGGCTTGGAAGTTCTTGAAGCAGAATCATGACACAAAAACAATTTCAAGTAAGATTTCCACTCGAAATAAGATTGTTATAGTTATAGAAATTGAATTAAAGTTTGAATATGATTATTACCTTGTATTAGAAAGATAACCTACTGTAAGTAACAAAAGTTTCTTGATCTTGGATGATTACTTGGAATGGATTTAGAAAACTTGGAAGTAAACTTGCAATCTTGGAAGTATTCTTGATTTTATGAAACTAGAACTTTTGGAATTTATGAAGAACACTTAGAATTTGAAGATAGAACTTGAGAGAGATCAATTAGATGAAGAAAATTGAAGAATGAAAGTGTTTGTAGGTGTTTTTGGTCGTTGGTGTATGGATTAGATATAAAGGATATGTAATTTTGTTTTCATGTAAATAAGTCATGAATGATTACTCATATTTTTGTATTTTATGAGATATTTCATGCTAGTTGCCAAATGATGGTTCCCACATGTGTTAGGTGACTCACATGGGCTGCTAAGAGCTGATCATTGGAGTGTATATATCAATAGTACATACATCTAAAAGCTGTGTATTGTACGAGTACGAATACGGGTGCATACGAGTAGAATTGTTGATGAAACTGAACGAGGATGTAATTGTAAGCATTTTTGTTAAATAGAAGTATTTTGATAAGTGTCTTGAAGTCTTTTAAAAGTGTATGAATACATATTAAAACACTACATGTATATACATTTTAACTGAGTCGTTAAGTCATCGTTAGTCGTTACATGTAAGTGTTGTTTTGAAACCTTTAGGTTAACGATCTTGTTAAGTGTTGTTAACCCAATGTTTATAATATCAAATGAGATTTTAAATTATTATATTATCATGATATTATGATGTATAAATATCTCTTAATATGATATATATACATTAAATGTCGTTACAACGATAATCGTTACATATATGTCTCGTTTCAAAGTCATTAAGTTAGTAGTCTTGTTTTTACATATGTAGTTCATTTTTAATATACTTAATGATATGTTTACTTATTATAATATCATGTTAACTATATATATATCCATATATATGTCATCATATAGTTTTTACAAGTTTTAACGTTCGTGAATCACCGGTCAACTTGGGTGGTCAATTGTCTATATGAAACCTATTTCAATTAATCAAGTCTTAACAAGTTTGATTGCTTAACATGTTGGAAACACTTAATCATGTAAATAACAATTTCATTTAATATATATATATAAACATGGAAAAGTTCGGGTCACTACAGTACCTACCCGTTAAATAAATTTCGTCCCGAAATTTTAAGCAGTTGGAGGTGTTGACGTATCTCCTGGAAATAAATGCGGGTATTTCTTCTTCATCTAATTTTCTCGTTCCCAGGTGAACTCGAGTCCTCTACGAGCATTCCATCGAACCTTAACAATTGGTATCTTGTTTTGCTTAAGTCTTTTAACCTCACGATCCATTATTTCGCGGGTTCTTCGATGAATTAAAGTTTTTCGTTGATTTGGATTTCATCTAATGAAATAGTGAGATCTTCTTTAGCAAAACATTTCTTCAAATTCGAGACGTGGAAAGTGTTATGTACATCCGCGAGTTGTTGAGGTAATTCAAGTCGGTAAGCTACTGGTCCGACACGATCAATAATCTTGAATGGTCCAATATACCTTGGATTTAATTTCCCTCGTTTACCAAATCGAACAACGCCTTTCTAAGGTGCAACTTTAAGCATGACCATCTCTCCAATTTCAAATTCTATATCTTTTCTTTTAATGTCAGCGTAGCTCTTTTGTCGACTTTGGGCGGTTTTCAACCGTTGTTGAATTTGGATGATCTTCTCGGTAGTTTCTTGTATTATCTCCGGACCCGTAATCTGTCTATCCCCCACGTAACTCCAACAAATCAGAGACCTGCACTTTCTACCATAAAGTGCTTCAAACGGCGCAATCTCAATGCTTGAATGGTAGCTGTTGTTGTAGGAAAATTCTGCTAACGGTAGATGTCGATCCCAACTGTTTCCAAAATCAATAACACATGCTCGTAGCATGTCTTCAAGCGTTTGTATCGTCCTTTCGCTCTGCCCATCAGTTTGTGGATGATAGGCAGTACTCATGTCTAGACGAGTTCCTAATGCTTGCTGTAATGTCTGCCAGAATCTTGAAATAAATCTGCCATCCCTATCAGAGATAATAGAGATTGGTATTCCATGTCTGGAGACGACTTCCTTCAAATATAGTCGTACTAACTTCTCCATCTTGTCATCTTCTCTTATTGGCAGGAAGTGTGCTGATTTGGTGAGACGATCAACTATTACCCAAATAGTATCAAAACCACTTGCAGTCCTTGGAAATTTAGTGATGAAATCCATGGTAATGTTTTCCCATTTCCATTCCGGGATTTCGGGTTGTTGAAGTAGACCTGATGGTTTCTGATGCTCAGCTTTGACCTTAGAACACATCAAACATTCTCCTACGTATTTAGTAACATCGGCTTTCATACCCGGCCACCAAAAATGTTTCTTGAGATCCTTGTACATCTTCCCCGTTCCAGGATGTATTGAGTATCTGGTTTTATGAGCTTCTCTAAGTACCATTTCTCTCATATCTCCAAATTTTGGTATCCAAATCCTTTCAGCCCTATACCGGGTTCCGTCTTCCCGAATATTAAGATGCTTCTACGATCCTTTGGGTATTTCATCCTTTAAATTTCCCTCTTTTAAAACTCCTTGTTGCGCCTCCTTTATTTGAGTAGTAAGGTTATTGTGAATCATTATATTCATAGATTTTACTCGTATGGGTTCTCTGTCCTTCCTGCTCAAGGCGTCGGCTACCACATTTGCCTTCCCCGGGTGGTAACGAATCTCAAAGTCATAATCATTCAACAATTTAATCCACCTACGCTGCCTCATATTCAGTTGTTTCTGATTAAATATGTGCTGAAGACTTTTGTGGTCGGTATATATAATACTTTTGACCCCATATAAGTAGTGCCTCCAAGTCTTTAATGCAAAAACAACCGCGCCTAATTCCAAATCATGCGTCGTATAATTTTATTCGTGAATCTTCAATTGTCTAGACGCATAAGCAATCACCTTCGTTCGTTGCATTAATATACAACCGAGACCTTGCTTTGATGCGTCACAATAAATCACAAAATCATCATTCCCTTCAGGCAATGACAATATAGGTGCCGTAGTTAGCTTTTTTTTCAATAACTGAAATGCTTTCTCTTGTTCATCCTCCCATTCAAATTTCTTCCCTTTATGCGTTAATGCAGTCAAGGGTTTTGCTATTCTGAAAAAGTCTTGGATGAACCTTCTGTAGTAACCAGCTAGTCCTAAAAACTGACGTATGTGTTTCGGAGTTTTCGGGGTTTCCCACTTTTCAACAGTTTCTATCTTTGCCGGATCCACCTTAATACCTTCTTTGTTCACTATGTGACCGAGGAATTGAACTTCTTTCAACCAAAATGCACACTTTGAAAATTTAGCGTACAATTCTTCCTTCCTCAATACTTCTAACACCTTTCTCAAATGTTCACCGTGTTCTTGGTCATTCTTTGAGTAAATAAGTATGTCATCAATGAAAACAATGACAAACTTGTCAAGGTATGATCCACACACTCAGTTCATAAGGTCCATGAACACAGCTGGTGCATTAGTTAAACCAAACGGCATGACCATAAACTCGTAATGACCATAACTTGTTCTGAAAGCAGTCTTTAGAATATCATCTTCTTTCACCCGCATTTGATGATACCTGTGAAATGTCCCGTTCTTATTGATTAAAAACGTTCCATATTAATTGATTTCGTTGCGAGGTTTTGACCTCTATATGAGACGTTTTTCAAAGACTGCATTCATTTTTAAAATAAACCATAACCTTTATTTCATAAATAAAGGTTTAAAAAGCTTTACGTAGATTATCAAATAATGATAATCTAAAATATCCTGTTTACACACGACCATTACATAATGGTTTACAATACAAATATGTTACATCGAAATCAGTTTCTTGAATGAAGTTTTTACACAATATCATACAAACATGGACTTCAAATCTTGTCCTTATTTTAGTATGCAACAGCGGAAGCTCTTAGTATTCACCTGAGAATAAACATGCTTTAAACGTCAACAAAAATGTTAGTAAGTTATAGGTTTAACCTATATATATCAAATCGTAACAATAGACCACAAGATTTCATATTTCAATACACATCCCATACATAGAGATAAAAATCATTCATATGGTGAACACCTGGTAACCGACATTAACAAGATGCATATATAAGAATATTCCCATCATTTCGGGACACCCTTCGGATATGATATAAATTTCGAAGTACTAAAGCATCCGGTACTTTGGATGGGGTTTGTTAGGCCCAATAGATCTATCTTTAGGATTCGCGTCAATTAGGGTGTCTGTTCCCTAATTCTTAGATTACCAGACTTAATAAAAAGGGGCATATTCGATTTTGATAATTCAACCATAGAATGTAGTTTCACGTACTTGTGTCTATTTTGTAAATCATTTATAAAACCTGCATGTATTCTCATCCCAAAAATATTAGATTTTAAAAGTGGGACTAGAACTCACTTTCACAGATTTTTACTTCGTCAGGAAGTAAGACTTGGCCACTGGTTGATTCACGAACCTATAACAATATATACATATATATCAAAGTATGTTCAAAATATATTTACAACACTTTTAATAGATTTTGATGTTTTAAGTTTATTAAGTCAGCTGTCCTCGTTAGTAACCTACAACTAGTTGTCCACAGTTAGATGTACAGAAATAAATCGATAAATATTATCTTGAATCAATCCACGACCCGGTGTATACGTATCTCAGTATTGATCACAACTCAAACTATATATATTTTGGAATCAACCTCAACCCTGTATAGCTAACTCCAACATTCACATATAGAGTGTCTATGGTTGTTCCGAAATATATATAGATGTGTCGAAATGATAGGTCGAAACATTGTATACGTGTCTATGGTATCTCAAGATTACATAATATACAATACAAGTTGATTAAGTTATGGTTGGAATAGATTTGTTACCAATTTTCACGTAGCTAAAATGAGAAAAATTATCCAATCTTGTTTTACCCATAACTTCTTCATTTTAAATTCGTTTTGAGTGAATTAAATTGCTATGGTTTCATATTGAACTCTATTTTATGAATCTAAACAGAAAAAGTATAGGTTTATAGTCTTAAAAATAAGTTACAAGTCGTTTTTGTAAAGGTAGTCATTTCAGTCGAAAGAACGACGTCTAGATGACCATTTTAGAAAACATACTTCCACTTTGAGTTTAACCATAATTTTTGGATATAGTTTCATGTTCATAATAAAAATCATTTTCTAAAAATAACAACTTTTAAATCAAATTTTATCATAGTTTTTAATTAACTAACCCAAAACAGCCCGCGGTGTTACTACGACGGCGTAAATCCGGTTTTACGGTGTTTTTCGTGTTTCCAGGTTTTAAATCATTAAGTTAGCATATCATATAGATATAGAACATGTGTTTAGTTGATTTTAAAAGTCAAGTTAGAAGGATTAACTTTTATTTGCGAACAAGTTTAGAATTAACTAAACTATGTTCTAGTGATTACAAGTTTAAACCTTCGAATAAGATAGCTTTATATGTATGAATCGAATGATGTTATGAACATCATTACTACCTCAAGTTCCTTGGATAAACCTACTGGAAATGAGAAAAATAGATCTAGCTTCAAAGGATCCTTGGATGGCATGGAAGTTCTTGAAGCAGAATCATGACACGAAAACAATTTCAAGTAAGATTTCCACTCGAAATAAGATTGTTATAGTTATAGAAATTGAATTAAAGTTTGAATATGATTTTTACCTTGTATTAGAAAGATAACCTACTTTAAGTAACAAAGGTTTCTTGATCTTGGATGATTACTTGGAATGGATTTAGAAAACTTGGAAGTAAACTTGCAATCTTGGAAGTATTCTTGATTTTATGAAACTAGAACTTTTAGAATTTATGAAGAACACTTAGAACTTGAAGATAGAACTTGAGAGAGATCAATTAGATGAATAAAATTGAAGAATGAAAGTGTTTGTAGGTGTTTTTGGTCGTTGGTGTATGGATTAGATATAAAGGATATGTAATTTTGTTTTCATGTAAATAAGTCATGAATGATTACTCATATTTTTGTAATTTTATGAGATATTTCATGCTAGTTGCCAAATGATGGTTCCCACATGTGTTAGGTGACTCACATGGGCTGCTAAGAGATGATCATTGGAGTGTATATACCAATAGTACATACATCTAAAAGCTGTGTATTGTACGAGTACGAATACGGGTGCATACGAGTAGAATTGTTGATGAAACTGAATGAGGATGTAATTGTAAGCATTTTTGTTAAGTAGAAGTATTTTGATAAATGTCTTGAAGTCTTTCAAAAGTGTATGAATACATATTAAAACACTACATGTATATACATTTTAACTGAGTCGTTAAGTCATCGTTAGTCGTTACATGTAAATGTTGTTTTGAAACCTGTAGGTTAACGATCTTGTTGAATGTTGTTAACCCATTGTTTGTTATAACAAATGAGATGTTAAATTGTTATATTATCATGATATTATGATATATAATATATCTTAGTATGATATATATACAGTTAAATGTCGTTACAACGATAATCGTTACATATATTTCTCGTTTCGAAATCATTAAGTTAGTAGTCTTATTTTTACATATGTATTTCATTGTTAATACACTTAATAATATATTTACTTATCATTTAACATAATTAACCAAGTGTATCAATATCTTAATATGATTCATATGTACCTAGTAAGACGTTGTTATAACGATAATCGTTATATATATCGTTTTCGAGTTTCTTAAATTAATAGTCTCATTTTTATGTATATAACTCATTGTTAAAATACCTAATGAGATACATACTTATAATAAAATCATGTTAACTATATATATAACCATATATATGTCATCGTATAGTTTTTACAAGTTTTAACGTTCGTGAATCACCGGTCAACTTGGGTGGTCAATTGTCTATATGAAACCTATTTCAATTAATCAAGTCTTAACAAGTTTGATTGCTTAACATGTTGGAAACACTTAATCATGTAAATAACAATTTCATTTAATATATATATAAACATGGAAAAGTTCGGGTCACTACAGTACCTACCCGTTAAATAAATTTCGTCCCGAAATTTTAAGCAGTTGGAGGTGTTGACGTATCTTCTGGAAATAAATGCGGATATTTCTTCTTCATCTGATCTTCACGCTCCCAGGTGAACTCGGGTCCTCTACGAGCATTCCATTGAACCTTAACAATCGGTATCTTGTTTTGTTTAAGTCTCTTAACCTCACGATCCATTATTTCGATGGGTTCTTCAATGAATTGAAGTTTTTCATTGATTTGGATTTCGTCCAACGGAATAGTGAGATCTTCTTTAGCAAAATATTTCTTCAAATTTAAGACGTGGAAAGTGTTATGTACAGCCGCGAGTTGTTAAGGTAGCTCCAGTTGGTAAGCTACTGGTCCGACACGATCTATAATCTTGAATGGTCCAATGTACCTTGGATTTAGTTTCCCCCGTTTACCAAATCGAACAACGCCTTTCCAAGGTGAAACCTTAAGTATGACCATTTCTCCAATTTCAAACTCTATATCTTTTCTTTTACTGTCCGCGTAGCTCTTTTGTCGACTCTGGGGGGTTTTCAATCTTTGTTGAATTTGGATGATTTTCTCGGTAGTTTCTTGTATTATCTCAGACCAGTAATCTGTCTATCCCCCACTTCACTCCAACAAATTGGAGACCTGCACTTTCTACCATAAAGTGCTTCAAACGGCGCCATCTCAATGCTTGAATGGTAGCTGTTGTTGTAGGAAAATTCTGCTAACGGTAGATGTCTGATGTTATGCGAGGTGTATATAAAATAGCTATTAAATTTTACAAGGAAATACTATTAAATACGATACAATTTTACACAAGATATTTATTTATTTAGAGAATGGATATACTTAAACCTTGCTACAACACTTATAGGCAGTGTACCTAATCGTACAGTAGTGTAGTTTTTAGTAAGTCCGATTCGTTCCACAGGGAAAATCTTTTAATCAAAGCTTAACGCTATATTAGTTTAATTTTATAAAAATACAAATATATATATAAGTAATATTATTATTATAAAGGGGGTTTTTACCGTTTAATGACCGGTTTGTCGATTTTAAAACTTTAGTCGCAGTTAAAACAAAATGTAAAATATTAAATAAATAAAAGACTTAATTTAAATCATAAAGTAAATAACGATAATGAAATTGCGAATAATAAAAGTGCGATAAAATAAACTTGCGATAATTAAAAAGTACGATAATTAAAAGTGCAATTAAATATAATAACAATAAAATAAAATGCGATAATTAGAAGTGCAATTAAATATAAAATAAAGGAAATTAAATATGAAATAAAATAATTATGCTTATTTAAACTTCCGTAATCATGATGTTTGACGTGTTGATTTTAGTTTTATGCCCATGGGTTAATTGTCCTTTGTCCTGGATTATTTAATATGTCCGTCTGGTTTTTGTCCATAACAGTCCATCAGTCATAAATATAAAGTGCGAGTGTCCTCGTCAAATTATTCTTATACCCGAAGTTAAATATTCCAACTAATTGGGGACTTAAACTGTAACAAGATTTTAATACTTTGTTTAATAATTACACCAGGATGTCGACTGAGTGTAACCCAAGGTTTTAATACTTTGTTATCAATTATACCAAGTGTCCTTGTACATAATTTCACCCCTGTTTTAATTATTCTAGTGGCTATTAATCCATTCCCGTGTCCGGTTAAATGAACGATTATTCGTACATATAAATACCCCGCCCATCGTGTCCGATCGAGTGTATATGGTAATTTATGGGTACGTCCAATTATAAATCTTTATATTAACATTAACAAACTATCATTTAGTTAAACAAATATAAAGCCCATTAATAGTCCATAGTCTAATTTCCACAAGTGTCGTTCTTTTGTCCAAACCCCAATTATGGTACAAAGCCCAATTACCCAATTTTAGTAATTAGCCCAACATCATGATTACTTCGTTTTAAATAAGCATAATAATAACTTAGCTACGAGACATTAAATTAAAAAGATTGAACATAACTTACAATGATTAAAAATAGCGTAGCGTTACACGGACAGAATTTCGACTTACACCCTTACAACATTCGCTAACATACCCTTATTATTAGGATTTAAAATTAAAATTAAAATTAAAATATAAATTATATATATATATATATATATATATATTTACGTATATATTGAGAGAGAGATAGATTATGGATTTTTGCGATCAAACTGCGTTTGCTTTTATAGGCAGTTTCAAAATTTGGGGCTCCGCGACTCGCGGTAATTTTTGCCTTCAAACTCTGCGAGTCGCGGAGTTTTTTCTTTGCCGACGAATTTTTAATATATTATAATATTTAAATAAGTATAAGAATTATTTAAATATTATATTATATTTATGTGCATAGTTGACTTGTAATTTTTAGTCCGTTGCGTCGAGCGTTGAGAGTTGACTCTGGTCCCGGTTCCGAATTTTCGAACGTCCTTGCGTACAATTTAATATCTTGTACTTTGCGTTTTGAATCTTATACTCTTGTAATTTCGAGACGTTTCTTATCAATAATTGGAACCTCTTTGATTGTATTTTGTACTTTTGAGTTTTTTGGTCGTTTGCGTCTTCAATTCGTCGAATCTGTCTTTTGTCTTCACCTTTTAATATTTAAACGAATATCACTTGTAAATAGAACAATTGCAACTAAAAGCTTGTCTTTCTTGAGGAATAATGCTATGAAATATATGTTCGTTTTTAGCATTATCAAATATTCCCACACTTGAGAGTTGCTTGTCCTCAAGCAATATCGTCTTGAAATACTAGAATCACTTCTTTATTCTTCACACTTTGTACATCAGTGATTTCTTTACGGCGGTATAAACAATGGTAGTAACGTTGTGGTTTACAGTCCCATATGACTATAAAAATTTAGATCCTTTAAGGAAATTGGATCTTTATGAAAACATTTGATCTTTTGAAAATTAAATCTAGCTTTTACCCTAGATAAGTTTTCCGGAATAACCCTTCACCGGTGTTTGCAAGTTCTTTTTGTGGGTTTGGTGGGTTTCAGATTTGAAAATTTTAGCTCAAAACTTGCGGTTTTGTGTCACCCACTTGCTAACCTTGTATTAGGAAAGCAACACGTCCAGTTTACTTGCTCCGTATATTACCTTTCAATAAACTACCGTCCGGTTGTAAAGGAAAGCGTTGAACAAGCAACTGTTAAGGCAATGTCCTCTGACATGCTTTTAATTATGGTCTTTTAACATGTCGGACGCAATTACTATCCTTTGTAGGAGCAATAGTAAAGATCACCCTTATAATTTTTCCGGTCTGGCACAAGGTCGTGTCTTCGACCATGCTATGCAACCACCGTTCTTACGGTTGACACCCTATTTGGTTCAGGCGACCTAATGAATTCCAGGTGAATTCCTAGAATTTTACGTTCAATGGTAATGAACGCATTGAAAATGAGTTTTCAGAAAACAAATCGGTTTATAATTTGATCAAAATATTTTCTCGTTCAAGCTCGAGTTTAGATATCATCGAATTCCATGAGTTTGTAATTCTCAATCTTTAAGGTCAATCTCTAGGATTGAGTAATATCAGTCTTAAAAGCTGATTTTTGATCTTTAAGGAGATTATCCTTTCTGGGGATCTGATTCATTAGTCTTATCAAGCTAATTTGCACGGTGCCCCCCCGTTGTACGAGATAAATCCTTCTCATGGTTAGGATAAATCTGACCACTTGGTGACCCTGTTTAATGCTGAGGTCTGTGGATTTCCTGCTGATTTTAGTGATGACTTTTCTAGGTTTTTCGTCAACCTACAGCTGGTCTGGACGACAACTTCTTGACCTAAATCAAGAAGCGCGTTTCTTTTTCGAAAGACTTTACTTCCTTTTAACGATGAAATTGATTCATCGTGTAGATCCATCTTTCTTACAGTAAATCAGGTAAAACTTTTTAGTTTAGTCCAAAGCAAAAGTATTTTCAGTTATTTGTACAAAAATATGTGACATATGTTTTGAATAACTTGGAGAATTTTCCCACACTTGGCTTTTATTTTCCTTTTTATTGTCCTCTATTCCATTTTAAATGAATTTTAACATTTTGGTTTGTTTCTCAATTTATGTCATTTCCGAGGTAACAATAATTTCGGTGTTAACACCTAGTTTTATCATTCATAAATATGTATAAACATGATTTTGAGTTCATTTAGTTGAAAATTTTGAAAATTTTTACTAGAAGTGGGTAGTCAGTATATAAGACTAGAGCTGTTCTTTATTATCAGAGAGCACTAGATTCTAATACAACTACTGCTTTACTAGTATTTTTAATGGTAACCAAGTGTATAAAGTAAAAATTTTAAAATCCGAAAGAATTTAACCCCTTCCCACACTTAAGATCTTGCAATGCCCTCATTTGCAAGAAATCAGTAACAATTTAAATTACTGAGGGTGATTTGTGTGAAAATGATTAAATTTTACCAAAGTTTGCAAACATATTTGTGTTTGCTTGCTGAATGATAAATGGTGCATATCATTTGTTCATTCCGTCTTGTTGTTATTTCACATATATTTTGCATCTTGTCGTCAAAATTAGTTGCTTTTGCTGAACTTAATGCCAGTCTTTGAAAATGCGTTGTTTTACCCTGTTGTGTACATAAGATAAACTGCAAACATAAATACATATTTTTGAAGTTTGGTATATTACCCCACATTCAAAAATTATTAAAATCTAATAATAAAATTTAGAAAATTATAAAACTATTACAAATCCAACATAAGTATTAAATGTATCAACATTACAAATAATAAAATAAAATAAAAACTAAGTAGACTAGGGATGATACTGATACCAGAAGGGGTTCCATGCATAACCATATGTGCTATAAAATGCTTCTCCTGGGTTATACGTAGGATACGGTGGTTGCATCTCTATAGACCAGGGAGGGAATGTGGGCGTTGGGGTAGGAATATAGTTTCTACCTATATGTTGGCAATAAGCTATGATTTGGTTTTGATGAACTTGCCAATCTTCAAATGCTCGATGTCTAGCATTTTCATACTCTTGAGAAGCTATAAACCTTTGCATTTCTGCCATTTCATTTCCCCCGCCTACATTACCTTGCTGTTGGTTTCTCTCAACCTGTGGATGTCTACCATTATATCGTACTGCGGCGTTATTTCGCCTCTTCAAAACTTTAGCACCATGGTATAGATTTAAACCTATTGTATCGCGGAGTTCTGGTTCTTCGACTAATAATCCCCCCCGACTTATATCCACACCGAGATATTCAGCAATCAAAGTAATAAATATACCACCTCCTACTATGCTATGCGGTCTCATCCCCCTAACCATAGCTGATAAATAATAACCCACACAATACGGTATACTTACAGCGCTTTGTGGGTCTCGAATACACATATGGTAAAAAAAATCCTGTTCATTTACCTTTTCCTTGTTCTTACCTCTTTGTGTAATCGAATTAGCTAAAAACCTATGAATTACTCTTAATTCAGCTCTATCTATATCCAAATAAGAGTAATTTCCCCCTTTAAATCGGTGATGGCTAGTCATTTGACTCCATACACCATGCGTATCAAAATTTTCATCTATCTTTCTAGCATTTAGTATCAACCCTCTACAATCGGCAGATGCTAACTCCTCAGGCGTATATATACGTAAAGCCTGAGCCATGTCTAGTAAAGACATGTGGCGCATCGAACCTCCTAACAAAAATCTAATAAAAGATCGATCGATTAAACTAGCTACCCGATCATTTAATTCTATACTACACAACAATTCTTCACACCATACTTTATATACAGGTCTACGCATGTTGAATAACCGTACCCAATCGTTAAAAGTAGAATTACCATACCTCTGTGCAAGTAATTCCCTAATTGGCCCGGCCAATTCTACAGCTTCTAATGGTCCCCATTCTATGACCTTAGGTACTTCAACAGCTTTAGAATGAAGAGTATGCAAACCCCTTTGGTATTTTGGATAATCTATCCAAAGTCTGTCAAATCTCAGGTTCGGGTGTAAATCTTCCAAGTGCATATCAGAAAATGTCATTACTGAATGAGGAATATCTTGTTTGTAGTAGTTATCCACCTCCTGTTGTTCCGCATTCTCAGGAGGAGCATTGCAAGCTTGGGATGAAGATTCACCCCTTTCAGTCTTTAAAACACATCAAATACAATTTTTGTGCATCCAAATATGCATTAGTGTCAGCAAAATCATCAATCAAAATAATTACAATGACATGTTCAATTTATATCAAACATAAGCTCATTTTCACATTTTTATCAAATCTACACTTTTTCAAATAAGCATATACGAAAATGTTCGCCAAGTTCATAAGCATTCAACTCAAATAACATGTCAAAATAATCATTACTAGCAATTAAACAAGTTTCAAATGGCATTATCTCTCAAAAATCAAGTTCATGAATTTTAGACTTGAAAAAGTCCACTTTAATTCTCAAAATCATGCTTAGGCTCAAAGTTTGGATCATTTAACTACCTAAACATGTTACACTACTTAATTTAGCAACAATTCATGACAAAAATCGGCCATAACCTGTTTATATCAAAAAGCCCCAAATTTGCTCAAGAACACAAACCCTAGATTACGCAAAATTTGAAGTTTAAGGCTTCTAATCATGTTAAATAGCATCAATCTAGGTTATACAAGCATAATACATAAGCAATTTAAGCATAATTACACTAAAAAGCATCAAAATCGAATTGGGTATAAAATTGCTCAAGAACACCAATTTTCGGATTAAATGGTGTTTAGGTGTAGAAATTTACCGTTTTTCTTGAGTAATTCCTTGATAGCATCCTTCTTAACATGATTTTAGTAAAAGATTTGATGATTTTCGGTGAAAAAATTCGATTTTGGGAGTTATTTTTCGTGTATTTTCGCAGAAAAATGGGTGTGGTAGTGTGCAGACTGATCTGTTCGGCCCTTTTATTTTTTTCTGTATTTTTGGGACTCCGCGAGTCGCGCTGCTTTTTTTTTGTCATACTTTAATTCAATAAGATTAAAAATAATGATAATAAAAGTTCTCGTCCCTCCTTTGGGTAAAACAATTTCGGTTCAATGACCTAGTCTTCAACTTACGACGAATTTTAAAAATCATATTTTTAACTTAGCGAAATAAAGTAAATTTTTGTTTTTAAATTCACACCAACTTTAAAAATACATAAAATTCAAAATTAATATTAAAAATTCACACCAAACTTAAAATTTGAAATGCATAAAATTAAAAATTCATATTTTAAAAATTAAAAATTCACACCAAAATTAATTTAAAAATTCATATTATAAAATCACACCAAACTTATATTATATTTTTCAAATATTTACAATTTTAAATATATTGTTTTTACAAAGTTTACAATACTAATTTAAGATTTATATATTAATTTTAAAAACATGGTAAAAATAAAATTAAAAATCTTTTTGGCTTTTTATCCCACTTTAATCAATCAAATATTATCAAAAATATGCGCCCCTCTTTTCGGTAAAGTAATTTCGGTTCCAAGACCTAATTTAACTCATGACGAATTTTTAAAATATTTTGGGTTGATTGATTAAAGATATTTATACCTTAAGAATAAACGTTAAATTTCGCAGTGATGTAATAAATTTTTATATGATATCAATAATTTCGGTCGCCAAACCTAATTTTATTCAATACCAATTTAATACTTTATAGCGAATAAATTAGCGTTTATTATCAAAAGGTTAAAAATAAAAATAAAAAATAAAAACTGTACAGACTTACCTGTGAGATAGTATTCTTAGTGATATGATCTATCCCATTCATAAGATAGTCGGTTTAATTGATTTTCCATGGCTACATAGGCGTAACCTCGAGCATTCAGTGTTTTTTCTTCTAAACATATGAACGGTCCGTCTCTGCATAAAGTAACAAATTCGGTATTTGAATAGGTTTGATTATTTGAACATTTACCTCCATGTGACCATTTTTCGCATTTGTGACATCTTTCTAGGTGTCGTGCTCTTCTTTTCGCTGAGGATTTTGATTTTCCTTTACCAAATTGTAACTTATTATCTTCGCATCTGGATTCTTTTCTTACTCCGTCCAATCTTTCTCTGATTACTGATACTATTTCACTCGGAAGTGTGTCATTATTACGTTTAGTGATCAAAGCGTGTAGCATTAGACCATGGTTTAGTTCACAGGCAGTCTTCATTTCGTAAAAACCTAAAAAAAAATAAAAATTCAGAATGGGGGGAGAAGACTAGTTCTTTAGGGTCTGCTAGGAAAAGACCATTCGGGTTCCATTTTCGAGAACTACACGAAAACAGACAATCTAACTCTAACAGAAATATATATTATCCTTTAAAGACTTGATTCTCCCCACACTTAGTTAGCTGTGTTATCGAAATTGTGATTAACTTCATTGTCGAATTCCATCGGACTATCTATGTAATGTTTAACTCTGTGACCATTAACCTTAAATTCAATCCCATTTGAATTTATTAATTCTATCGTTCCGTATGGGAAAACTCTTTTGACTATGAATGGTCCAGACCATCTTGATTTCAATTTTCCAGGAAATAGCTTGAATCGTGAATTGAAAAGAAGAACTCTGTCTCCTTCTTTAAATTCTTTTAAACTTCTGATTCTTTTATCATGCCATTTCTTCGTTCTTTCCTTATAGATTAACGAATTTTCGTATGCTTCATGTCTTAATTCTTCTAATTCGTTTAGTTGACTTAACCGTAGACGTCCAGCTTCATGTAAATCAAGATTACATGTCTTCAAAGCCCAAAATACTTTGTGTTAAATTTTTACTAGAAGATGACATGCTTTTCCATAAACAAGTCTAAAAGGTGTGGTTCCAATTGGAGTTTTGTAGGCTGTTCTAAAAGCCCAGAGTGCATCCTCCAATTTAATGGACCATTCCTTCGGATTTGATCCTACAGTTTTCTCTAAAAAACGTTTTAAAGCTCGGTTGGTATTTTCAACTTGTCCACTAGTTTGTGGATGATATGCAGTGGAGATTTTATGAGTTACTCCATATCTTTTAAGAACTTTCTCAAGTTGATTATTACAGAAATGAGTTCCCCGATCACTTACTAAAGCTTTCGGTGTTCCAAACCTTGCAAAAAGACGTTTTAAAAAGTTGACTACAACTCGTGCATCGTTAGTTGGGAGAGCTTGTGCTTCCGCCCATTTAGATACATAATCAATGGCTACGAGAATATAGAGATTATTATGAGATTTTGGAAATGGACCCATAAAGTCAATACCCCAAATGTCAAATACTTCACATAATTGAATGATATTTTGTGGCATTTCATCACGTTGACTTATTTTTCCGGCCCTTTGACAAGCATCAGAGGATTTGCAAAGAAGGTGTGCGTCTTTGTAAATTGTAGGCCAATAGAATCCAGCTTCATAAACTTTTCTTGCTGTTAGTTGAGGCCCATAATGCCCTCCTGTTGGTCCTGTGTGACAATGGTTTAAAATTTTACTAGCTTCATCTCCGAATACACATCGGCATATTATTCCATCGGGACAACTTTTAAATAGATGTGGATCTTTCCAAAAATAGTGTTTTATATCACTGAAGAATTTCTTTCGTTTTTGGTACGATAATCCTTTTTCAAGGAATCCACAAACTAAGTAGTTTGCATAGTCTGCAAACCATGGGATTTCATTATAATCTATCTTCAATAGATATTCATCAGAAAAGTTGTCTTGTATGGCCGATTCATTTAGAACTTCTAATTCGGGATTTTCAAGACGAGAAAGATGATCAGCGGCGAGATTTTCTGCTCCTTTTTATCTCGGATTTCAATATCGAACTCTTGTAAGAGTAAGATCCAATGGATTAATCTTGGTTTAGCATCTTGTTTCGAAAATAGGTATCTAAGAGCAGAATGGTCGGTATAGACCACCGTTTTAGCTAGAACGAGATATGATCGAAATTTGTCAAAAGCAAAGACAATAGCAAGGAGTTCTTTTTCAGTAGTTGTATAATTTGTTTGTGCTCCTTGTAACGTCTTACTAGCATAATATATAGGTTGAAATCTTTTTTCAATCCTTTGTCCTAAAACGGCTCCCATTGCAAAATCACTTGCATCGCACATTAGTTCAAATGGTAGATTCCAATTTGGTGTTATCATGATCGGTGCATTAGTGAGTTTCTCTTTAAGAATATTAAAAGATTTGATACATTCATCTGAAAAGATGAATGGAGCATCTTTTTCTAGGAGTTTATTCATAGGAGTGGCAATTTTAGAAAAATCTTTTATGAAACGTCGGTAAAAACCGGCATGCCCTAGAAAACTCCTAACTCCTCTAACATTGGTGGGATGTGGAAGTTTAGCAATTACATCTACTTTAGCTCTATCCACTTCAATTCCTTCCTTCGAAATTTTATGACCAAGAACGATGCCTTCTTTAACCATGAAATGGCATTTCTCCCAATTAAGAACTAGATTTGATTGTTCGCATCTAATCAGCATTCGTTCAAGATTAGCTTGACATGTTTCAAATGTATCACCGAAGATTGAAAAGTCATCCATGAAAACTTCGATGCATTCTTCTATCATGTCATGAAAAATCGCCATCATACACCTTTGAAAGGTTGCAGGGGCGTTGCAAAGTCCAAATGGCATGCGTTTGTAAGCAAAAGCACCATAAGGGCACGTGAACGTGGTTTTCTCTTGGTCCTCGGGTGTTATTGGAATTTGAAAATATCCGGAAAATCCATCAAGAAAACAATAGTAACTATTTCCGGCTAATCTTTCCAACATTTGATCAATGAAAGGTAAGGGAAAGTGATCTTTTCTGGTGGCGTCATTTAATTTTCTATAATCAATACATACACGCCATCATGTTACAGTCCTAGTAGGAATAAACTCATTTTTCTCATTTGTAATGACAGTCATGCCACCTTTCTTAGGCACGCATTGAACTGGGCTTACCCATGGACTATCAGAGATTGGATAAATTAAACCTGCATCTAGCAGTTTAATAATTTTTTTTTTAACTACATCTTGCATATTCGGATTTAGTCTTCATTGGCGTTGCACATACGTTTTATGACCTTCTTCCATAAGGATTTTATGTGTGCAATACGAAGGACTTATTCCTTTAATATCATGAATTTTCCATGCAATGGCTGGTTTATGAGCTTTCAACACAGAAATGAGTTGTGATTTCTCATTTTCAGTAAGAGAAGACGATATTATTACAGGTAATTCAGATTCACCATGTAAATAAGTGTATTCCAAATGGTTTGGAAGTGGCTTTAACTCTAATTTCGGAGGTTCTTCTATCGATGATTTATATCGATATCTGTCTTCTTCTTTTAGCATTTGAATTTCTTCTGTTGTTGGTTCATATCCATTAGCTATTAGTGTAGCTAACATTTCAGCTTCATCAATTTGTTCAGTACTTTCTCCTAAAGAACATTCTCATGTTCCTTGTAATTCTGGAAATTCTTCTAACAATTCTGCATGTGAATCTATAGTTTGAATATAATAACATGTATCATCTGCAGATTGCGGTTGTTGCATTGATCTATCAACTGAAAAGGTAACACTCTCGTCCTCTATACTTTGGGTCAATTTTTTACCGAACACGTCTATCATTGCTTTAGCCGTGTTTAAGAATGGTCTTCCTAATATGAGAGGAACTTGAGAATCTTCTTCCATGTCCAGAACAACAAAATCTACTGGAAATACTAAAGTACCAACTTTAACTAGCATGTTCTCCATTATCCCTCTAGGATATTTTATTGATCTATCGGCTAGTTGTATGCTTATTCTTGTTGGTTTCAATTCTCCAAGGTCTAGTTTAGCGTATAGTGAATACGGCATTAGATTTATACTAGCACCTAAGTCTGCCAATGCTTCTATTGAACTAAGACTACCCAAAAAACATGGAATTGTGAAACTTCCTGGATCAGATAGTTTTTCTGGTATCTTATTCAACAGCACTGCTGAACAATTAGCATTCATAGTAACGGCCGAGAGTTCTTCCATTTTCTTTCTATTCGTGATCAGATCTTTCAAGAATTTAGCATATCTAGGCATTCCTGAAATCACATCAATGAAAGGAAGATTTACATTTATCTGTTTAAACATATCCAAGAATTTGGATTGCTCAGCTTCAAGTTTCTCATTCTTCATTTTACTCGGGTAAGGAAGTGGTGGTTGGTATGGTTTAACATAAGGTTTAGCCTTAACTGTGTTATCTTCATTAACCTTTTTAACTACCGGTTCTTTTTCCTTATCTTGATCAGGTTGTGGTTCTTGTGGAGTAGGAATAGCTTCATCAGAAGTTACAGGTATTTCAGGTGGTTTAAGTGTTGTACCACTTCTTGTGGTAATGGCTTTAGCTGTTTCATTCCGGGGGTTTGCATTTGTATCACTAGGTAGACTTCCCGATTTTCTTTCACTTATTAACCTTGCTAGGTTACGTACTTCTTGTTCCAGATTTTGAATAGAAGCTTGTTGATTTCTAAATGCTTGAGCATTTTGTTCATTAGTTTGTTTCTGTGATGTGAAAAACTGCGTTTGAGTTTCAACTAGCTTCGTCATCATATCTTCTAAATTCGGTTTTTTATCATCGGTTTGTGGTGGTTTGTTTTGAAAATTAGGTCTTTGCTGATTGTAATTATTGTTGGACACTTGTTCATTGCTAGGACCTTGTTGGTTGTTGTATGGAATATTTTGTTTATAATTCTAATTTTGATTGTAGATCGGTCTTGACGGTTGATAATTATTCTGATAATTATTTCCAGGCCTTTGGTTTATATATGAAATATTCTCTCTTTGTTCCATTGTTAATTCAATACTGAGACAATCTTTTGTCAAATGTGGTCCTCCACACTGCTCACAACTAATTCGTATTGAGTGAATATCCTTAGTCATCTTTTCCATTCGTCTCTCGACAGCATCTATCTTTGCGGAAATGGAATCTAAGTCATGGCTAGAATCGGCTCTAGCTGCTTTAGATGATCTAACGATATCTTTTTCTTGGTGCCACTCATGTGAGTGGGAAGCAGTGTTATCAATAATTTTATAAGCATCAGTTTCAGTTTTCTTCATAATGGAACCACCAGCTGCTATATCGATGTCTTTTCTTGTAGTGATGTCGCATCCTTGGTAGAATATTTGTACTATTTGACAGGTGTCTAAACCATGTTGCGGACATCCTCTTAATAACTTTCCAAATCTTGTCCACACCTCATATAGAGTTTCATTCGGTTTCTGTGTGAACGTAACAATTTCTCCTTGAAGTCTTACGGCTTTAGATGCCGGAAAGAATTGTTTAAGAAAATTTTCAACTAAAACGTCCCATGTATCAATCGCCCCTTCATGTAACGATTCCAACCAATCTTTGGCTTCTCCCTTTAAAGTCCAGGGAAATAACATGAGATACATCTGTTCATCCTCCATTTCTCTTATTTTAAATAGTGTGCAGATCCTATTAAAGGTACGAAGATGTTCATTTGGATCTTCCTTCGGCGCACCACTATATTGGCATTGATTAGTCACCATATGTAGAATTTGTCCTTTGATTTCATAATCTGGCGCATTAATGTCAGGATGAGTAATTGCGTGACCTTGGCCAGTGCATTTAGCTCTCATTCGGTCTTCCATACTTAAAGGTTCCAGATTCTCCATAATTGAATTTGTTGAATCGGAATCACTAGAGGATTCTGATTTAATGGTTCGTTCCTCAACAATCTCTGTTTGAATGATTGGTGGTTCCGGAGGAAAATTTAATGGTTCAGGATCTATGAATCGTCCCTGAATATTCTCTGGATTCTCAATTGTGAGGTCGGGTTCAAAAAATGGATTATCGGAAATTTGAACTGGAGTACTTGGTCAACTGGATGACGATTCTAAAGAAAAATCAACGGCGGTAATATTAGCTAAATGTCTTGATCTAGTTACAGGTGGTGAACGTACAAAAGGTGGTGAACGTCTTGCTCGGTACATTCACTGAATATCCTATTAGTTTTTTAAAAAGGAAAGAAAAATTATATAAGTTATCCAATTAATAGACTTTTCTGATTTTGCCCACGTTTCGAATAGCCAAAAGATGCAGCAGAGGGGCAGGATTCGTTTGGTCTCAATATAATTGAGGACTGTTTGGCTTCAATAAACCGGTCCACGTACAAATCCAACTATTACTACGAACCAGAAAATTTTGATGTCTATCAATTTAACCACTTAAAATAAATTTTTGTAATTTTAAGAAATTTAGATAAGAAGTAGAATAAAAATCTATGTCCTAAAGACTAGAATAGCGAGAAATAAGAAAGAAAAAGAGCGTGTCGGAAAAAGATCGAAAAATAAAAATAAGAAAGAAAAAGAGTGACTTATAGAACTTAAAAACACTCGACTAACCCAACCTTATTACTATCACTAACTTAAAATTATAATCGCAAATTGAGATTACTAATTGGAATGATAATTGATACATAGGTAAAAGGCGTCTAAAAATATTAAAGCTTACAAGTAAAACTATATCCCAAATGAAAATATCTTAAAAAGAGGTACTAAAACTTAAAAAGGCGTCACAAAATTCTAAGCACCTAAATCTTAGTCTAAAGAAAAAGCACTTAAGTAATTTTACGGCAAAGCCTAAAAATCTAAAAGTAAAAAATAACTATGGCAAAAACTATATCTTAAAACTAAATACGAGCAAAAAATACAAATATTACGCTAAAATAATTAAAAAGGGACAAAATATAAAAATATACAAAAAGTTGTAAAAAGTACAATTTTTATAAAAATATTATTTTTATATTATTTATTTTATTAAACTATTAATTTTATATTTTAATTAAACTAATTTAACTAAAATACAATTTAATTTAAAAACTTAAAACTAATTATAATAATAAATAAGTAATTAGGGTTAATAATAATAAATAAATAATAATTACCCCGTATTTAATGCAAATTAGGGTTTCTGTCACGTGTGTCAGGGAGGCTCCGCGAGTTGCGGTATTCGAAGCTGCAAACTCAGCGAGTCGCGGGGTTCTTAAATTCAACTCTGGTACAGTTTTTAATTCGACGGGTTTTTTTTTATTTTCTGTTTTAAAAACTAAATAAAATACTTATATAAAAAAAACTTATATTTAAAAACTAAAATAAAAATAGAACTACTGAATAATTTTATAAATAAAAATCTTAAAACTAGATTTATGTATATATATATTTTTTTTCTTCAGTTTTTGATTTTATATTTTAAATAAACACAAAATATTTAAATAAAACTTATAATTTTTATAAAATGAAAATAAAGAAACTTTATAAAACTTAAATATTTAACAAAATCTTAAAAATATTTATATTTATATTTTTGTTTTTCTTTTTATATTTTCGAATAATTAAAAACGTATTTTTACAAAAGCGAATTTTAATAAAAGTAAACTAAAAATAAAAATCTTTTTTTTTTTAAATTTAGCGTTACGCTTCCGGCTTTTAAGCTAGATTGTCCCCGGCAGCGGCGCCAAAAATAACTTGATGTTATGCGAGGTGTATATAAAATAGCTATTAAATTTTACAAGGAAATACTATTAAATACGATACAATTTTACACAAGATATTTATTTATTTAGAGAATGGATATACTTAAACCTTGCTACAACACTTATAGGCAGTGTACCTAATCGTACAGTAGTGTAGTTTTTAGTAAGTCCGGTTCGTTCCACAGGGAAAATCTTTTAATCAAAGCTTAACGCAATATTAGTTTAATTTTATAAAAATACAAATATATATATAAGTAATATTATTATTATAAAGGGGGGTTTTTACCGTTTAATGACCGGTTTGTCGATTTTAAAACTTTAGTCGCAGTTAAAACAAAATGTAAAATATTAAATAAATAAAAGACTTAATTTAAATCATAAAGTAAATAACGATAATGAAATTGCGAATAATAAAAGTGCGATAAAATAAACTTGCGATAATTAAAAAGCACGATAATTAAAAGTGCAATTAAATATAATAACAATAAAATAAAATGAGATAATTAGAAGTACAATTAAATATAAAATAAAGGAAATTAAATATGAAATAAAATAATTATGCTTATTTAAACTTCCGTAATCATGATGTTTGACGTGTTGATTTTAGTTTTATGCCCATGGGTTAATTGTCCTTTGTCCTGGATTATTTAATATGTCCGTCTGGTTTTTGTCCATAACAGTCCATCAGTCATAAATATAAAGTGCGAGTGTCCTCGTCAAATTATTCTTATACCCGAAGTTAAATATTCAAACTAATTGGGGACATAAACTGTAACAAGATTTTAATACTTTGTTTAATAATTACACCAGGATGTCGACTGAGTGTAACCCAAGGTTTTAATACTTTGTTATCAATTATACCAAGTGTCCTTGTACATAATTTCACCCCTGTTTTAATTATTCTAGTGGCTATTAATCCATTCCCGTGTCCGGTTAAATGAACGATTATTCGTACATATAAATACCCCGCCCATCGTGTCCGATCGAGTGTATATGGTAATTTATGGGTACGTCCAATTATAAATCTTTATATTAACATTAACAAACTATCATTTAGTTAAACAAATATAAAGCCCATTAATAGCCCATAGTCTAATTTCCACAAGTATCGTTCTTTTGTCCAAACCCCAATTATGGTACAAAGCCCAATTACCCAATTTTAGTAATTAGCCCAACATCATGATTACTTCGTTTTAAATAAGCATAATAATAACTTAGCTACGAGACATTAAATTAAAAAGATTGAACATAACTTACAATGATTAAAAATAGCGTAGCGTTACACGGACAGAATTTCGACTTACACCCTTACAACATTCGCTAACATACCCTTATTATTAGGATTTAAAATTAAAATATAAATTATATATATATATATATATTTACGTATATATTGAGAGAGAGATAGATTATGGATTTTTGCGATCAAACTGCGTTTGCTTTTATAGGCGGTTTCAGAATTTGGGGCTCCGCGACTCGCGGCAATTTTTGCCTTCAAACTCCGCGAGTCGCGGAGTTTGATTTTCCAGCTCACCAACTTTGGAGTCTTTCTTTGCCGACGAATTTTTAATATATTATAATATTTAAATAATTATAAGAATTATTTAAATATTATATTATATTTATGTGCATAGTTGACTTGTAATTTTTAGTCCGTTGCGTCGAGCGTTGAGAGTTGACTCTGGTTCCGGTTCCGGATTTTCGAACGTCCTTGCGTACAATTTAATATCTTGTACTTTGCGTTTTGAATCTTGTACTCTTGTAATTTCGAGACGTTTCTTATCAATAATTGGAACCTCTTTGATTGTATTTTGTACTTTTGAGCTTTTTGGTCGTTTGCGTCTTCAATTCGTCGAATATGACTTTTGTCTTCACCTTTTAATATTTAAACGAATATCACTTGTAAATAGAACAATTGCAACTAAAAGCTTGTCTTTCTTGGGGAATAATGATATGAAATACATGTTCGTTTTTAGCATTATCAATGTCGATCCCAACTGTTTCCGAAATCAATAACACAATCTTGTAGCATGTCTTCAAGCGTTTGTATCGTCCTTTCGCTCTACCCATTAGTTTGTGGATGATAGGCAGTACTCATGTCTAGACGAGTTCCCAATGCTTGCTGTAATGTCTGCCAGAATCTTGAAATAAATCTGCCATCCCTATCAGAGATAATAGAGATTGGTATTCCATGTCTAGAGACGACTTCCTTCAAATACAGTCGTGCTAACTTCTCCATCTTGTCATCTTCTCTTATTGGCAGGAAGTGTGCCGACTTGGTGAGACGATCAATTATTACCCAAATAGTATCATAACCACTTGCAGTACTTGGCAATTTAGTAATGAAATCCATGGTAATGTTTTCCCATTTCCATTCCTGGATTTCAAGTTGTTGTAGTAGACCTGATGGTTTCTGATGTTCAGCTTTGACCTTAGAACACGTCAAACATTCTCCTACATATTTAGCAATATCGGCTTTCATACCTGGCCACCAAAAATGTTTCTTAAGATCCTTGTACATCTTCCCCGTTCCAGGATGTATTGAGTATCTGGTTTTATGAGCTTCTCTAAGTACCATTTCTCTCATATCTCCAAATTTTGGTACCCAAATTCTTTCAGCCCTATACCGGGTTCCTTCTTCCAGAATATTAAGATGCTTCTCCGATCCTTTGCGTATTTCATCTTTTAAATTTCCCTCTTTTAAAACTCCTTGTTGCGCCTCCTTTATTTGAGTAGTAAGGTTAGTGTGAATCATTATATTCATAGATTTTACTCGAATGGGTTCTCTGTCCTTTCTGCTCAAGGCGTCGGCTACCACATTTGCCTTCCCCGGGTGGTAACCAATCTCAAAGTCGTAATCATTCAACAATTCAATCCACCTACGCTGCCTCATATTTAGTTGTTTCTGATTAAATATGTGTTGAAGACTTTTGTGGTCGGTATATATAATACTTTTGACCCCATATAAATAATGCCTCCAAGTCTTTAATGCAAAAACAACCGCGCCTAATTCCAAATCATGCGTCGTATAATTTTGCTCGTGAATCTTCAATTGTCTAGACGCATAAGCAATCACCTTCGTCCGTTGCATTAATACACAACCGAGACCTTGCTTTGATGCGTCACAATAAATCACAAAATCATCATTCCCTTCAGGCAATGACAATATAGGTGCCGTAGTTAGCTTTTTTTTCAATAACTGAAATGCTTTCTCTTGTTCATCCTCCCATTCAAATTTCTTCCCTTTATGCATTAATGAAGTCAAGGGTTTTGCTATTTTGGAGAAATCTTGGATGAATCTTCTGTAGTAACCAGCCAATCCTAAAAATTGACGTATATGCTTCGGAGTTTTTGGGGTTTCCCACCTTTCAACGGTTTCGATCTTTGCCGGGTCCACCTGGATACCTTCTTTGTTCACTATGTGACCGAGGAATTGAACTTCTTCCAACCAAAATGCAAACTTTGAAAACCTAGCGTACAGTTTTTCTTTCCTCAATACTTCTAGCACTTTTCTCAAATGTTTTTCGTGCTCTTAATCATTCTTTGAGTAAATAAGTATGTCATCGATGAAAACAATGACAAACTTGTCAATATATGGCCCACACACTCGGTTCATAAGGTCCATGAACACAGCTGGTGCGTTAGTCAATCCAAACGGCATAACCATAAACTCGTAATGACCATAACGCGTCCTAAAAGCAGTTTTTGGAATATCATCCTCCTTTACTCACATTTGATGATATCCAGAACGTAAATCGATCTTCGAATAAAACGACGAGCCTTGTAGTTGATCAAATAAGTCGTCAATTCTCGGCAGTGGATAACGGTTTTTGATGGTAAGTTTGTTCAACTCTCTGTAGTCAATACACAACCTAAATGTACCATCCTTCTTCTTGACAAACAAAACAGGAGCTCCCCATGGTGATGTGCTTGGTCGAATGAATTCACGTTCTAATAGTTCTTGCAGTTGGCTTTGCAGTTCTTTCATCTCGCTGGGTGTGAGTCTATAAGGAGCACGAGCTATTGGTGCAGCTCCTGGTACAAGATTTATTTGAAATTCAACAGATCGATGTGGAGATAGTCCCGGTAATTCTTTCAAAAATACATCGGGAAATTCTTTTGCGACGGGAACATCATTGATGCTCTTTTCTTCAGTTTGTAATTTCTCGGCGTGTGCTAGAACAGCATAGCAACCTTTTCTTATTAGTTTTTGTGCCTTCAAATTACTAATAAGATGTAGCTTCATGTTGCCCTTTTCTCCGTACACCATTAAGGGTTCTCCTTCTTCTCGTATAATGCGAATTGCATTTTTATAACATACGATCTCTACTTTCACCTTCTTCAGCCAGTCCATGCCAACTATTACATCAAAACTCCCTAACTCTACTGGTATCAAATCAATCTTAAATATTTCACTACCCAGTTTAATTTCTCGATTCCGGCATATATTATCTGCTGAAATTAATTTACCGTTTGCTAATTCGAGTAAAAATTTACTATCCAACGGTGTCAATGGACAACTTAATTTAGCACAAAAATCTCTACTCATATAGCTTCTATCTGCACCCAAATCAAATAAAACGTAAGCAGATTTATTGTCAATAAGAAACGTACCCGTAACAAGCTCCGGGTCTTCCTGTGCCTCTGCCGCATTAATATTGAAAACTCTTCCGCGGCCTTGTCCGTTCGTGTTCTCCTGGTTCGGGCAATTTCTAATAATGTGGCCCAGTTTTCCACATTTATAACAAACTACATTGGCATAACTTGCTCCGACACTACTTGCTCCGCCATTACTCGTTCCGACACCATTTGTTCCTTTCGTTCTGTTAACCCCTGGTCCGTAGACCTCACACTTCACTGCGCTATGACCATTTCTTTTACACTTGTTGCAAAATTTGGTGCAGAACCCTGAGTGATACTTTTCACACCTTTGGCATAGCTGCTTCTGATTGTTGTTGTTGTTGCGGTTGTTATTGTTGTTGGGATGATTGTTGTAGTTGTTGTTGTTGTTGTTGTTGTTGTTGTTGTTGTTGTTGTTGTTGTTGTTGTTGTTGTTGTTGTTGTTGGGCCGTTTGTTGTAGTTGCGATTGATGTTGCGATTGTTGGGATAATTGTTGCGATTATTATTGTAATTGCTGTTGTTATTGTATTGGTGATTCTTATCACCGTTTTCCTCCCACTTTCTTTTGACTTGCTTCACATTGGCCTCTTCAGCCGTCTGTTCTTTAATTCTTTCCTCAATCTGGTTCACTAGTTTGTGAGCCATTCTACATGCCTGTTGTATGGAGGCGGGCTCATGTGAACTTATATCTTCTTGGATTCTCTCCGGTAATCCTTTCACAAACGCGTCGATCTTCTCTTCCTCATCTTCGAACGCTCCCGGACACAATAGGCACAATTCTGTGAATCGTCTTTCGTACGTGGTAATACCAAATCCTTGGGTTCGTAACCCTCTAAGTTCTGTCTTGATCTTATTGACCTCGGTTCTGGGACGGTACTTCTCGTTCATCAAGTGCTTGAATGCTGACCACGGTAGTGCGTACGCATCATCTTGTCCCACTTGCTCTAGATAGGTATTCCACCATGTTAACGCAGAACCTGTGAAGGTATGCGTAGCGTACTTCACTTTGTCCTCTTCAGTACACTTACTTATGGAAAACACCGATTCGACCTTCTCGGTCCACCGTTTCAATCCGATCGGTCCTTCGGTTCCATCAAATTCCAAAGGTTTGCAGGCAGTGAATTCTTTGTAGGTGCATCCTACAAGATTTCCTGTACTGCTAGATCCAAGGTTATTGTTGGTATGTAGCGCAGCCTGTACTGCGACTATGTTTGAAGCTAGAAAAGTACGGAATTCCTCTTCATTCATATTCACGGTGTGTCGAGTAGTCGGTGCCATTTCCTTCAAAATAGTCAAATGGAACAAGTTAATCATACAGAATATTAAGAGTAGTTAATAGTATTTCGTAGCTTAATATGAACTCATTTATAAAAGCTTTTTCTTCATATTAGCGTTTTATAAGTTTAAATTCGGGTAGTACCTACCCGTTAAGTTCATACTTAGTAGCTAATATACAATTCAACTACTACAATTCTATATGAAAAACTGATTATAATAATATTTCGCGTTCAAACTTTTATACAATATTTTACAAACTTACAATACCGCTTATTTTATATAAAGCATAAAATATAGCACACAATAACTTTGATACAAGATAGTTGTGAAGATAATTCTAGCTAGTACGCAAGTCGTTCAGCAAAGGCAATAAAGACACGTAATTCATACGTCCAGAAACAAGTCATGCATTCTGGTTTTACTAGGACTACTTCCCATCCTTGGTCTTGTGGAACATAACCGTTATGGCCATTGATAAGACAACGTTTTGTAACGTCGTAAAAGGGACAAGGGTTACGTAATGACCAACAGTCTCGTAATAACCTAAAAATCTCATTTCTTACCCCAATTACCGACTCCGTCACTTGTGGGAACGTTTTGTTTAATAGCTGTAGCCCGATGTTCTTTTTCTCACTTTGGTGAGAAGCGAACATTACTAACCCGTAAGCATAGCATGCTTCTTTATGTTGCATGTTAGCCGCTTTTTCTAAATCATGAAGTCCTATATTCGGATACATTGAGTCAAAATAATTTCTTAACCCGTTGCGTAAAATAGCATTTGGGTTCCCCGCAATATATGCGTCAAAGTAAACACATCGTAACTTATGGGTTTCCCAATGCGATATCCCCCATCTTTCAAACGAAAGTCTCTTATAAACCAAGACATTCTTGGAACGTTCTTCGAATGTCTTACAAACTGATCTCGCCTTAAATAGTTGTGCCGAGGAATTCTGACCGACTCTAGACAAGATTTCATCAATCATGTCTCCGGGTAGGTCTCTTAAAATATTGGGTTGTCTATCCATTTTATGTTTTTAAACTGTAAAATAGACAAGAGTTAGATTCATAAAAAAATACTTATTAATACAAGCAATTTTTACATATATCATAAAGCATAAGCACACTATATTACATATATTACACCACACGAATACAACTATCTTATTCCGACTCGCTCGTTTCTTCTTCTTCGGTTTTGGTTCATTTTGCCAAGTTTCTAGGGATATATGATGTTCCCCTAATATGAGCTGTCATTTTCCACCACGGTTTAGAAAAACCTGGTGGTTTGGAGGTTCCCGGGTCATTGTTACAACTTAAGGGCTTCGGGGGTTCACGATACATATAAAGTTCATCGGGGTTGGAATTAGATTTCTCTATTTTTATGCCCTTTCCCTTATTATTTTCTTTTGCCTTTTTAAATTCAGTTGGGGTAATTTCTATAACATCATCGGAATTCTCGTCGGAATCCGATTCATCGGAGAATTGGTAATCCTCCCAATATTTTGCTTCCTTGGTGGAAACACCATTGACCATAATTAACCTTGGTCGGTTGGTTGCGGATTTTCTTTTACTTAACCTTTTTATTATTTCCCCCACCGGTTCTATTTCCTCCTCCGGTTCCTCCTCTTCCGGTTTTGATTCTTCTTCCAGTTCTGATTCTTCTTCCGGTTCTTCTTCGGGAACTTGTGAATCAGTCCAATATATATTCGACTCTTCGTTATTATTAGGTGAGTCAATGGGATTTGTGCTAGAGGTAGACATCTATCACACAATATCAAACATGTTAAGAGATTAATATATCACATAATATATACATGTTAATAATATATAGTTTCCAACCAAAAATGTTAAGCAATCATTTTTAAAGAAAACACGGTCGAAGTCCAGACTCACTAATGCATCCTAACAAACTCGATAAGACACGCTAATGCAAATTTTCTGGTTCTCTAAGACCAACGCTCGGATACCAACTGAAATGTCCCGTTCTTATTGATTAAAAACGTTACATATTAATTGATTTCGTTGCGAGGTTTTGACCTCTATATGAGATGTTTTTCAAAGACTGCATTCATTTTTAAAATAAACCATAACCTTTATTTCATAAATAAAGGTTTAAAAAGCTTTGCGTAGATTATCAAATAATGATAATCTAAAATATCCTGTTTACACACGACCATTACATAATGGTTTACAATACAAATATGTTACATCGAAATCAGTTTCTTGAATGCAGTTTTTACACAATATCATACAAACATGGACTCCAAATCTTGTCCTTATTTTAGTATGCATCAGCGGAAGCTCTTAGTATTCACCTGAGAATAAACATGCTTTAAACGTCAACAAAAATGTTGGTGAGTTATAGGTTTAACCTATATATATCAAATCGTAACAATAGACCACAAGATTTCATATTTCAATACACATCCCATACATAGAGATAAAAATTATTCATATGGTGAACACCTGGTAATCGACATTAACAAGATGCATATATAAGAATATCCCCATCATTCCGGGACACCCTTCGGATATGATATAAATTTCGAAGTACTAAAGCATCCGGTACTTTGGATGGGGTTTGTTAGGCCCAATAGATCTATCTTTAGGATTCGCGTCAATTAGGGTGTCTGTTCCCTAATTCTTAGATTACCAGACTTAATAAAAAGAGGCATATTCGATTTCGATAATTCAACCATAGAATGTAGTTTTACGTACTTGCGTCTATTTTGTAAATCATTTATAAAACCTGCATGTATTCTCATCCCAAAAATATTAGATTTTAAAAGTGGGACTATAACTCACTTTCACATATTTTTACTTCGTCAGGAAGTAAGACTTGGCCACTGGTTGATTCACGAACCTATAACAATATATACATATATATCAAAGTATGTTCAAAATATATTTACAACACTTTTAATATATTTTGATATTTTAAGTTTATTAAGTCAGCTGTCCTCGTTAGTAACCTACAACTAGTTGTCCACAGTTAGATGTACAGAAATAAATCGATAAATATTATCTTGAATCAATCCACGACCCGGTGTATACGTATCTTAGTATTGATCATAACTCAAACTATATATATTTTGGAATCAACCTCAACCCTGTATAGCTAACTCCAACATTCACATATAGAGTGTCTATGGTTGTTCCGAAATATATATAGATGTGTCGACATGATAGGTCGAAACATTGTATACGTGTCTATGGTATCTCAATATTACATAATATACAATACAAGTTGATTAAGTTATGGTTGGAATAGATTTATTACCAATTTTCACGTAGCTAAAATGAGAAAAATTATCCAATCTTGTTTTACCCATAACTTCTTCATTTTAAATCCGTTTTGAGTGAATCAAATTGCTATGGTTTCATATTGAACTCTATTTTATGAATCTAAACATAAAAAGTATAGGTTTATAGTCGAAAAAATAAGTTGCAAGTCATTTTTGTAAAGGTAGTCATTTCAGTCGAAAGAACGACGTCTAGATGACCATTTTAGAAAACATACTTCCACTTTGAGTTTAACCATAATTTTTGGATATAGTTTCATGTTCATAATAAAAATCATTTTCTCAGAATAACAACTTTTAAATCAAAGTTTATCATAGTTTTTAATTAACTAACCCAAAACAGCCCGCGGTGTTACTACGACGGCGTAAATCTGGTTTTACGGTGTTTTTCATGTTTCCAGGTTTTAAATCATTAAGTTAGCATATCATATAGATATAGAACATGTATTTAGTTGATTTTAAAAGTCAAGTTAGAAGGATTAACTTTTATTTGTGAACAAGTTTAGAATTAACTAAACTATGTTCTAGTGATTACAAGTTTAAACCTTCGAATAAGATAGCTTTATATGTATGAATCGAATGATGTTATGAAAATTATTACTACCTCAAGTTCCTTGGATAAACCTACTGGAAATGAAAAAAATAGATCTAGCTTCAAAGGATCCTTGGATGGCTTGGAAGTTCTTGAAGCAGAATCATGACACGAAAACAATTTCAAGTAAGATTTCCACTCGAAATAAGATTGTTATAGTTATAGAAATTAAATTAAAGTTTGAATATGATTATTACCTTGTATTAGAAAGATAACCTACTGTAAGTAACAAAGGTTTCTTGATCTTGGATGATTACTTGGAATGGATTTAGAAAACTTGGAAGTAAACTTGCAATCTTGGAAGTATTCTTGATTTTATGAAACTAGAACTTTTGGAATTTATGAAGAACACTTAGAACTTGAAGATAGAACTTGAGAGAGATCAATTAGATGAAGAAAATTGAAGAATGAAAGTGTTTATAGGTGTTTTTGGTCGTTGGTGTATGGATTAGATATAAAGGATATGTAATTTTGTTTTCATGTAAATAAGTCATGAATGATTACTCATATTTTTGTAATTTTATGAGATATTTCATGATAGTTGCCAAATGATGGTTCCCACATGTGTTAGGTGACTCACATGGGCTGCTAAGATCTGATCATTGGAGTGTATATACCAATATTACATACATCTAAAAGCTGTGTATTGTACGAGTACGAATACGGGTGCATACGAGTAGAATTGTTGATGAAACTGAATGAGGATGTAATTGTAAGCATTTTCGTTAAGTAGAAGTATTTTGATAAGTGTCTTGAAGTCTTTCAAAAGTGTATGAATACATATTAAAACACTACATGTATATACATTTTAACTGAGTCGTTAAGTCATCGTTAGTCGTTACATGTAAATGTTGTTTTGAAACCTTTAGGTTAACGATCTTGTTGAATGTTGTTAACCCATTGTTTATTATAACAAATGAGATGTTAAATTGTTATATTATCATGATATTATGATATATAATATATCTTAGTATGATATATATACAGTTAAATGTCGTTACAACGATAATCGTTACATATATGTCTCGTTTCGAAATCATTAAGTTAGTAGTCTTATTTTTACATATGTATTTCATTGTTAATACACTTAATAATAAATTTACTTATCATTTAACATAATTAACCAAGTGTATCAATATCTTAATATGATTCACATGTACCTAGTAAGACGTTGTTATAACGATAATCGTTATATATATCGTTTTCGAGTTTCTTAAATTAATAGTCTCATTTTTATGTATATAACTCATTGTTAAAATACCTAATGAGATACATACTTATAATAAAATCATGTTAACTATATATATAACCATATATATGTCATCGTATAGTTTTTACAAGTTTTAACGTTCGTGAATCACCGGTCAACTTGGGTGGTCAATTGTCTATATGAAACCAATTTCAATTAATCAAGTCTTAACAAGTTTGATTGCTTAACATGTTGGAAACACTTAATCATGTAAATAACAATTTCATTTAATATATATATAAACATGGAAAAGTTCGGGTCACTACAACCTGGAACGTAAGTCAATCTTTGAATAAACAGACGAGCCGTGTAGTTGATCAAATAAGTCGTCGATTCTCGGTAGTGGGTAGCGGTTCTTGATGGTAAGTTTGTTCAACTCTCGGTAGTCGATACACAACCTGAATGTACCATCTTTCTTCTTGACAAACAAAACTGGAGCTCTCCACGGTGATGTGCTTGGTCGAATGAAACCACGCTCTAAAAGTTCTTGTAATTGGCTTGGCAGTTCTTTCATCTCGCTGGGTGCGAGTCTGTAAGGAGCACGAGCTATTGGCGCAGCTCCTGGTACAAGATCTATTTGAAATTCAACGGATCGATGTGGGGGTAATCCCGGTAATTCTTTCGGAAATACATCGGGAAATTCTTTTGCTACGGGAATATCATTGATGCTCTTTTCTTCAGTTTGTACTTTCTCGATGTGTGCTAGAATAGCATAGCAACCTTTTCTTATTAGTTTTTGTGCCTTCAAATTACTAATAAGATGTAGCTTCGTGTTGCCCTTTTCTCCGTACACCATTAAGGGTTTTCCTTTTTCTCGTATAATGCGAATTATATTTTTGTAACAAACGATCTCTGCTTTCACTTCTTTCAACCAGTCCGTACCGATTATCACATCAAAACTCCCTAACTCTACTGGTATCAAGTCAATCTTAAATATTTTGCTACCCAGTTTAATTTCTCGATTCCGGCATATATTATCTGCTGAAATTAATTTACCGTTTGCTAATTCGAGTAAAAATTTACTATCCAACGACGTCAATGGACAACTTAATTTAGCACAAAAATCTCTACTCATATAGCTTCTATCTGCACCCGAATCAAATATAACGTAAGCAGATTTATTGTCAATAAGAAACGTACCCGTAACAAGCTCCGGGTCTTCCTGTGCCTCTGCCGCATTAATATTGAAAACTCTTTCGCTGCCTTGTCCATTCGTGTTCTCCTGGTTCGGGCAATTTCTAATAATGTGGCCCGATTTTCCACATTTATAACAAACTACATTGGCATAACTTGCTCCGACACTACTTGCTCCACCATTACTCGTTCCGACACCATTTGTTCCTTTCGTTCTGTTAACCCCTGGTCCGTAGACCTCACACTTCGCCGCGTTATGACCATTTCTTTTACACTTGTTTCAAAATTTGTTGCAGAACCCCGAGTGATTCTTTTCACACCTTTGGCATAGCTGCTTCTGATTGTTGTTGTTGTTGCGGTTGTTATTATTGTTGGGATGATTGTTGTAGTTGCTGTTGTTGTTGTTGTTGTTGTTGTTGTTGGGCCGTTTGTTGTAGTTGCGATTGATGTTGTGATTGTTGGGATAATTGTTGCGATTATTGTTGTAATTGCTGTTGTTGTTGTATTGGTGATTCTTATCACCGTTTTCCTCCCACTTTCTTTTGACTTGCTTCACATTGGCCTCTTCAGCTGTCTGTTCTTTAATTCTTTCTTCAATCTGGTTCACTAGTTTGTGAGCCATTCTACATGCCTGTTGTATGGAGGCGGGCTCATGTGAACTTATATCTTCTTGGATTCTTTCCAGTAATCCTTTCACAAACGCGTCGATCTTCTCTTCCTCATCTTCGAACGCTCCCAGACACAATAGGCATAATTCTGTGAATCGTCTTTCGTACGTGGTAATATCAAATCCTTGGGTTCGTAACCCTCTAAGTTCTGTCTTGAGCTTATTGACCTCGGTTCTGGGACGGTACTTCTCATTCATCAAGTGCTTGAATGCTGACCACGGTAGTGCGTAAGCATCATCTTGTCCCACTTGCTCTAGATAGGTATTCCACCATGTTAACGCAGAACCTGTGAAGGTATGCGTAGCGTACTTCACTTTGTCCTCTTCAGTACACTTACTTATGGAAAACACCGATTCGACCTTCTCGGTCCACCGTTTCAATCCGATCGGTCCTTCGGTTCCATCAAATTCCAAAGGTTTGCAGGCAGTGAATTCTTTGTAGGTGCATCCTACAAGATTTCCTGTACTGCTAGATCCAAGGTTATTGTTGGTATGTAGCGCAGCCTGTACTGCGACTATGTTTGAAGCTAGAAAAGTACGGAATTCCTCTTCATTCATATTCACGGTGTGTCGAGTAGTCGGTGCCATTTCCTTCAAAATAGTCAAATGGAACAAGTTAATCATACAGAATATTAAGAGTAGTTAATAGTATTTCGTAGCTTAATATGAACTCATTTATAAAAGCTTTTTCTTCATATTAGCGTTTTATAAGTTTAAATTCGGGTAGTACCTACCCGTTAAGTTCATACTTAGTAGCTAATATATACCATTCAACTACTACAATTCTATATGAAAAACTGATTATAATAATATTTCGCGTTCAAACTTTTATACAATATTTTACAAACTTACAATACCGCTTATTTTACATAAAGCATGAAATATAGCACACAATAACTTTGATGCAAGATAGTTGTGAAGATAATTCTAGCTAGTACACAAGTCGTTCAGCAAAGGCAATAAAGACACGCAATTCATACGTCCAGAATCAAGTCATGCATTCTGGTTTTACTAGGACTACTTTCCATCTTTGGTCTTATGGAACATAACTGTTATGGCCATTGATAAGACAGCGTGTTGTAACGTCTTCAAAGGGACGAGGGTTACGTAATGTCCAACAGTCCCGTAACAATCTAAAAACCTTGTTTCTCACCCCAACTACTGAGTCCGTTACTTGTGGAAATGTTTTGTTTAATAGTTGTAGCCCGATGTTCTTGTTCTCACTTTGGTGAGAAGCGAACATTACTAACCCGTAAGCATAACATGCTTCTTTATGTTGCATGTTAGCCGCTTTTTCTAAATCATGAAGTCCTATGTTCGGATACATTGAGTCAAAATAATTTCTTAACCCGTTGCGTAAAATAGCACTTGGGTTCCCCGCAATATATGCGTCAAAGTAAACACATCGTAACTTATGGGTTTCCCAATGTGATATCCCCCATCTTTCAAACGAAAGTCTCTTCTAAACCAAGGCATTCTTGGAACGTTCTTCGAATGTCTTACAAACTGATTTCGCCGTAAATAGTTATGCCGAAGAATTCTGACCGACTCTAGACAAGATTTCATCAATCAAGTCTCCGGGTAGGTCTCTTAAAATATTGGGTTGTCTACCCATTTTGTGTTTTTATACTGTAAAATAGACAAGAGTTAGATTCATAAAAAAAATACTTATTAATACAAGCAATTTTTACATATATCATAAAGCATAAGCACACTATATTACATATATTACACCATACGAATACAACTATCTTATTCCGACTCGCTCGTTTCTTCTTCTTCAGTTTTAGTTCGTTTTGCCAAGTTTCTAGGGATATATGATGTTCCCCTAATACTAGCTGTCGTTTTCCACAACGGTTTAGAAAAACCTGGTGGTTTAGAGGTTCCCGGGTCATTGTTACAACTTAAGGACTTCGGGGGTTGACGATACATATAAAGTTCATCGGGGTTCGAATTAGATTTCTCTATTTTTATGCCCTTTCCCTTATTATTTTCTTTTTCCTTTTTAAATTCAGTTGGGGTAATTTCTATAACATCATCGGAATTCTCGTCGGAATCCGATTCATCGGAGAATTGGTAATCCTCCCAATATTTTGCTTCATTGGCGGAAACACCATTGACCATAATTAACCTTGGTCGGTTGGTTGAGGATTTTCTTTTACTTAACCGTTTTATTATTTCCCCCACCGGTTCTATTTCCTCCTCCGGTTCCTCCTCTTCCGGTTCTGATTCTTCTTCCGGTTCTGATTCTTCTTCCGGTTCCTCTTCGGAAACTTGTGAATCAGTCCAATATATATTCGACTCTTCGTTATTATTAGGTGAGTCAATGGGATTTGTGCTAGAGGTAGACATCTATCACACAATATCAAACATGTTAAGAGATTAATATATCACATAATATATACATGTTAATAATATATAGTTTCCAACCAAAAATGTTAAGCAATCATTTTTAAAGAAAACACGGTCGAAGTCCAGACTCACTAATGCATCCTAACAAACTCAATAAGACACACTAATGCAAATTTTCTGGTTCTCTAAGACCAACGCTCGGATACCAACTGAAATGTCCCGTTCTTATTGATTAAAAACGTTACATATTAATTGATTTCGTTGCGAGGTTTTGACCTCTATATGAGATGTTTTTCAAAGACTGCATTCATTTTAAAACAAACCATAACCTTTATTTCATAAATAAAGGTTTAAAAAGCTTTACGTAGATTATCAAATAATGATAATCTAAAATATCCTGTTTACACACGACCATTACATAATGGTTTACAATACAAATGTGTTACATCGAAATCAGTTTCTTGAATGCAGTTTTTACACAATATCATACAAACATGGACTCCAAATCTTGTCCTTATTTTAGTATGCAACAGCGGAAGCTCTTAGTATTCACCTGAGAATAAACATGCTTTAAACGTCAACAAAAATGTTGGTGAGTTATAGGTTTAACCTATATATATCAAATCATAACAATAGACCACAAGATTTCATATTTCAATAGACATCCCATACATAGAGATAAAAATCATTCATATGGTGAACACCTGGTAACCGACATTAACAAGATGCATATATAAGAATATCCCCATCATTCTGGGACACCCTTCGGATATGATATAAATTTCGAAGTACTAAAGCATCCGGTACTTTGGATGGGGTTTGTTAGGCCCAATAGATCTATCTTTAGGATTCGCGTCAATTAGGGTGCCTGTTCCCTAATTCTTAGATTACCAGACTTAATAAAAAGGGGCATATTCGATTTCGATAATTCAACCATATAATGTAGTTTCACGTACTTGTGTCTATTTTGTAAATCATTTATAAAACCTGCATATATTCTCATCCCAAAAATATTAGATTTTAAAAGTGGGACTATAACTCACTTTCACAGATTTTTACTTCGTCGGGAAGTAAGACTTGGCCACTGGTTGATTCACGAACCTATAACAATATATACATATATATCAAAGTATGTTTAAAATATATTTACAATACTTTTAATTCATTTTGATGTTGTAAGTTTATTAAGTCAGCTGTCCTCGTTAGTAACCTACAACTAGTTGTCCACAGTTAGATGTACAGAAATAAATCGATAAATATTATCTTGAATCAATCCACGACCCAGTGTATACGTATCTCAGTATTGATCACAACTCAAACTATATATATATTTTGGAATCAACCTCAACCCTGTATAGCTAACTCCAACATTTACATATAGAGTGTCTATGGTTGTTCCGCAATATATATATAGATGGGTCGACATGATAGGTCGAAACATTGTATACGTGTCTATGGTATCTCAAGATTACATAATATACAATATAAGTTGATTAGGTTATGGTTGGAATAGATTTATTACTAACTTTCACGTAGGTAAAATGAGTAGTTTTTATCAATCTTGTTTTACTCGCCATTTCTTCGTTTCTAATCCATTTTGAGTGATTCCAGTGGCCACGGTTTCGTATTGAACTTAACTTTATGAATCTAAATAGAAAAAGTATAAGTTTATAGTCGGAAATACAAGTTACAAGTCGTTTTTGAAAGAGGTAGTCATTTCCGTCGAAAGAACGACATCTTGATGACCATTTTGAAAAACATACTTTCACTTTGAGTTTAACCATGATTTTTGGATATAGTTTCATGTTCATAAGAAAAATCATTTTTCCAGAAGTATAGCTTTTAAATCAAAGTTCTTCTTAGCTTTTAATTATCCCAACCAAAACAGCCCCCGGTTTTACTACGACGGCGTATATCCAGTTTTATGGTGTTTATCATGTTTCCGGGTTTGAAATCATTAAGTTAGCATATCATATAGATATAGAACATGTGTTTAGTTTATTTTAAAAGTCTAGTTAGAAGGATTAACTTTATTTGCGAACAAGTTTAGAATTAACTAAACTATGTTCTAGTGATTACAAGTTTATAACGTTGAATAAGATAGCTTTTTATGTATGAATCGAATGATGTTATGAACATCATTACTACCTCAAGTTCCTTGGATAAACCTACTGGAAATGAGAAAAATGGATCTAGCTTCAAAGGATCCTTGGATGGCTTGAAAGTTCTTGAAGCAGAATCATGACACGAAAACAATTTCAAGTAAGATTTCCACTCAAAATAAGATTGTTATAGTTATAGAAATTGAATTAAAGTTTGAATATGATTATTACCTTGTATTAGAAAGATAACCTACTGTAAGTAACAAAGGTTTCTTGATCTTGGATGATTACTTGGAATAGATTTAGAAAACTTGGAAGTAAACTTGCAATCTTGGAAGTATTCTTGATTTTATGAAACAAGAACTTTTGGAATTTATGAAGAACACTTAGAACTTGAAGATAGAACTTGAGAGAGATCAATTAGATGAAGAAAATTGAAGAATGAAAGTGTTTGTAGGTGTTTTGGTCGTTGGTGTATGGATTAGATATAAAGGATATGTAATTTTATTTTCATGTAAATAAGTCATGAATGATTACTCATATTTTTGTAATTTTATGAGATATTTCATGCTAGTTGCCAAATGATGGTTCCCACATGTGTTAGGTGACTCACATGGGCTGCTAAGAGCTGATTATTAGAGTGTATATACTAATAGTACA